>NC_056748.1:748031415-748306415 GCF_019279795.1 Protopterus annectens
TTTATTTTTTATTACAGTTTTAAACTAACTTTTCACTGCTGTCACCCTGTCTGCTCACCCTCGCGACCTTCCTCAACACATACAAGATCTCCGGACTCCATTTCTGAACTGGAAAATTCAACAGCTATCAGAAATATTGTATGTACCTATTTTGCTCTATTATATGACTTTTGGGAGAGTGCACAGCTTTGGTCAGCAGCCCCCTTTCTTCCCCTGCATCCTCGCCATCCCTCTTCTGTCCATAGCCAGTCCCAGTTAGCACTTTTCCTTATTTCTCCCTCCATTAAACTGTTTTAGGCAACGATTCACCTCTAGTCACCTTATTCCACCCTAAGTCTCGACTCCTACCTTCCTTACTTTTTACATAACGTAAGTTACCTTGCATCCCTGCCCATAACCTCCTCTCACAGGCAGATCTGGATCTCACTCACACTGCACAGCCCCTAACCCCACTAGTTTTATCTTTTTAGGGCCATTTTACTATTTCTTCTTTTACTCTACAAACATAAACTGTTTCTACATACAAAAGTGATTGTTTTTCTTTTAGCAGCTTACTTTTCCTGCAGCTGACTCAACCCGCTCCATTCCCCATACCCTATCTCCATTCCACCCACCACCATATCAATTACATTTATCCTCTCCACAGCTCCTCCTACCTGCCGATCAACCAATAGCAGCTACTCCTTCCACTTTATCAACCAATACTCAATAATCAACACCCCTATCCTACCATTCACCAATTAATATGCAATCAACCAATTCCCTCAGACTCAGATCTAGCTATTAGCCCTACATCAGCTTACCTACATCTCCCTTCCACACTATCTACTACTTCATCTATATTATCCCCAACCTTTAATTCCTACTTACACCTTTTACTTCATCACCATGTTATCTCTCTGTACAACTATCTACTCTGCCCCTTACCCTTTCTCTATGTCTCTTATCTCAACTAACACCCTTTGCTACTAATTCTTAAATCCAAAAACACAACTCCTTAACTGCATGCTATACAATTCTCACCCCTCCCCAGCTACTCTGACATATCCCCTAGCCTGTACACACTTGACATATGCCTATATACCAAATTAAAACTGCTTCCTACCAATAAACATACTCTCAATCATGCCTTCATCTCCAGTCACTCAAAGAGACATCTCCTACCCATTTGCTACCTGTCCATCCAATCTAACCTAGCTCTTTCTGGAGACATCCATCCTAATCCAAGGCCTACTCCCACAAGTAATAGCCCTCCCATCTCACATAAATCACTACAGGTACACTTCTATATGGCACTCCTATCCTCACCAATCTACAGTCCTCTTTGCGAACAGAATTAGACTCTTGCTATAACAAAGTCGTCAAATTTGCCACAAATGCTAAATATTCTACCCATCACAGTTCCTCTCTGCATCAACTAAATTGGCTAGAATCCCAACACTATCTCACATTCGTACAGCTAAGTACAGCCCACAAGCTCATCTACCACCCAGAAACCTGCCCTTCCCTCTCTTCCATACTGACCATGTACCATCCAAACCGGCTCCTTAGGTCTGAAAACAAAATGTTACTATCATTAGAGAAACCCAAGCTCTCAGCCGGCCAAATGTTGCATTCCTACTATGTCTCTAAGGCATGGAATAATCTCCCCCATCGCTCAGAACAATCAGCAACCTGACCTCTTTTAAAAAAATCCCTCAAACTGCATCTCACCTCTAAATGGCTATGCTCCTGTTCCCAAACACACAATCCCAATTCCTAATTTTTTCCTCCCAGTGCTATACCTCTGACTTTCACATCATTTCCTTCATTCTGCCTACTTAATGCTTCCCTGTCACTTTTCCTGTCCTATCCATCCTCTGCACTTATATATCCTTCTATATTCTCTCTGTATTTAATCTCCTCACAGCTATGCACCTGCAGATATATTACTTTTGTGTGTAATTTAATAGTCTATGCACCATTGTAAATATCATTCACTAACTTCTTCCCTGAAATATATGTCAGTTATTACTTCTATATGACAATGATTATATTTTTTTCTGTTTATGTGATTATATTTTCTTTGTATGTAACTTTGTGGAGCTTTTCTCCTCAGGCCTCCACTGAAAATGGGCTCATTTCAGGCCCAGTGGACTTTCCCGGTTAACAAATAAAATAAATAAATAATAAATATCACTACAGCCAATCTTAAAGGTATTAGAAACAAAATACCAGAACTCCATGCTTTGCTGTCCCATAATAAACCAGCCATACTAACTGCAACTGAAACCTGGCTGAAACCATACACAAAGGATTCAGAATTCCTTCCCCCAGGTTATGCTTGCCTTTGGGCTGACAGACCCCAAAAAAAAGGAGGAGGCATTGCTTTAATTTTCCTCAATACTCTCACCATAGTCCTATACACTAAACCTAGTCCTCAATTTGCAACAGCCAAATTACTCATATCGTTTCTCAAACTCAACATCTCTAAATTTCTCTGTATAACCACCATATGTATCCCCCCAGGCAACAATATTTCCCTTCTAGAAGATATTCTCACCTGGATATCAGGTAATATTAATAATGAAACAGTCATCCTAGAGGATGTAAATATAAATTGGTTAGACTTCTCCAACCATTCTCCATCACCTAACATCAACCTGTATAACTTTACACAAATGATTACAGATATAACTAGACCCAACAAAAGCAAATACAGCGGCTCACTTCTAGACTGGATACTAGTCTCTGACCCCAGCAAAGTGTCAATAGCAAGTAACTCTCCCCTGTAATATTAGTGACAACCTTCCAATTTACATAATTCAAAAATAGCCCAATACTTTCCCAATGCCAATTTAAACAATCAAAATTTAAGAAAATTCACAAATCCCTAGTGTCTGTTATTCTAAAAGTGTATTAATTCTGGTTTAAGCACTTGGGCTTGAGGCCAGTTATTTTACATTAAGAGGGTTCTGTTCTGCACTCTTGTGGGAGGAGAGGCTGGACTCTGTCCTTCTGAGCTGGGAATTTCTGGTTAAAGCTTATAGTGCCTGCATATTTGAACTGCTTCTTACTGAAATTGGTACACCTCGTTTGGCATAGACTAGATCCAGACCTGCTGAATCTAGCTTTGTTTGTATAACTTGAGCACTAATCAGGCATTTTTTAAAGTATTCAGTTGTATTTATTACTGCTGGTAGTAACTTGATTAAAGTGTAGCTATCATTTCTAAGTCTTTTGGATTAAGCACTTGGGCTTCAGACCAGTTGTTTTACATTAGGAAGGTTTGTGGCCTGCACTGTGGTGGCAGGACAGGCAGCTTACATCCTTCTAAGTTAGGAACTGCTGATTGAGAGCTCAGTGTCTGTTATTCTAAAAGTGTATTAGTTCTGGTTTAAGCACTTGGGCTTCAGGCCAGTTATTTTACGTTAGGAAGGATTGCGGTCTGCACTCTTGTGGGAGGAGAGGCTGGACTCTGCCCTTCTGAGCTGAATAAGCGACTTTTCTTGATACTAAGTATAATTTTTGTTGCTTTCCACATCTGAATACCTAGCGACTGTATTTCCTCTGCCTTTCTGTTACACTGAAGCTGTTTTTACTGCATTTAACTTAATATTGCACTTGGAATCCTTGTTTGTTACTATTTGACTGTATTTGTAGCAAATTCTTCTGTGTAAGCTGTAGTAGCTGATTCATAGCATTTATAAGTGTTTGCTGTACCTGTTTCTGCCTGTTCTGTGAAAAAAAAGAAAAAAAAATAAAAAAAATATCTCTTGTTTTTCTGCTTTACTAGTTTAGTCCAGTTTCAGAGTTGCTGATTCCTGGGCTTTGGTTGTAGTTCCTGTGTACTGTTTCCTTGCCTTATTTGGGGAGAGGAAGTTACCTTGCTTACCAGTGGGAGTGGGAAGCATTGAGCTGCCTTTGTCCAGTTTGTGAGGTTTCAGCCAGTAACTAGTAGTTTATTGGTCGCTTTGGGCCAGTTTCTAGCTTTTCCAGCCCCTTCTATAAACGCTTGGCAGTGCTAGCGTTAAGCTGATTTAGAGCGGAGCTGCCACTGTTGCACACTAGGGCAGCCCGGTTAGGCAGGTTTAAACTATTCGCTACCTAAAGTCCACTCTTCAAATTTTCCCTTAAAACTACCTTCCTCGAACTATACTACTGATCTAATCAGCTTATCCTATAACTAAAAGATCATCTCCACTTGACTCCAAGTAGACTATTCTCTATCTGTTAAACCTAGCACTTGCTCCTACAGTACTTATTACCTTGATACGGCACTCTTGTCATAGATAGTACCCCAAAAGGTAACCCCCATTTCTCGGTCACCCACGTCCCCTGAATCTTTTTAAAGTTTTTGTCTATCCTTCTAGCATGTCGAGGATCAGTTGCTAGTGTCCTCTCCTGCTCAGCTGGTGAACCTGGGAATACTGAGGCAATGTTACAATTGCCTCATGTACACAGACAACCCTCTCCTCCTCCCACAAAACACAAATACATGCGAGAGATGCAACTATCGGCCAAACTGGAGGCTGAGCTCTCTCAACACAGGACTGGCATGACCAGTCAGGAGGAGAAGGTTACCACACACACTATAGACCCAGTCTCACATAGCACCATTACAACCTCAAATCATACACATAAACACACAAAGACATACTCGCAGGCTCTGATCAAAAATCTACCAAAACAGCAGAGGCCACCAAAGCAGACACCCAAACAACCACCACCTCAGAACACAACACCTGCAACACATAGACCTCACAGTCAGAGTGTCAAACAGTCACAGCCCTTAAGGCCAAACACAATGCCAGACACACTAGTCATTGGTGACTCCATAGTCAGACACACTGATGTCCCGCTCACCAGACTGAGTAAGGAGAAGGTCACAGTAAGCTGCCTGTCGGGCGCTAGAATCCGCCACATAACGCAAGCACTCAGGTCTCTCAACAGCAAGTACAAATATGACTCAGTCATTGTCCACGCTGGTGTAAACGACCTGAGGCACCTCCTTGGACTACATGAAAAGAGACATTGAGGAGCTCTCTGACTATGTAGCCCAGGCAGGTATGACCCTGACCTTGAGCAGTATCCTACCTTCACCAAGAGTGATGCCACAATACAGAGATAAGATGATCAGCTTTAACAATTGGCTTAAACACTGGTGTCATTCAAAGGGGATCCAGTATCTGTCTGCCTGGGATGACATGCTGGACAAGCCAGCTGCTTCGCCATGAGGGACGGCTTGCACCTGTCACCCCTGGGATTCGGATATTGGCAAAGGCTCTTGCCACCCCATAGTGCCTTTTTAGGCAAGGCTCAAATTCTAAACCTACCACCCTAGAACACAAAAAGGAAAAAACTAAGGGTAATGCTGCTCAATGCCAGAAGTCTCAATCTCAAAATGCACGCACTCGAGGCCCTTCTCAGTATGGAGAACATCGATGTCTGTGCTGTGACAGAAACCTGGTTCAAGGCTCCTGAGAGCACCCCAGCTATCAGGTTTTACCTCATGTCATGCGTTCCGGCCCCAAAATCCGGACAATACTAAGAAAGGAGGGGGGGTATCCATATTCATTAAGGACACCCACACCTCAAGACTGGTGGCAACGCACGATGCATCGGAGACCATCCAGGTGCAATTAACCATAGGCAAGACTGCTCTGCAAATTGTAGCATGTTACAGGCCACCCTCACAAACTCAGGAACCTCACATGGCCTTCCTGAAAACACTAGAGGGGATAAATGTATCACCAAACACCATCATACTAGGTGACTTCAATTACCCTAATATAGACTGGGAACACTACTCAAGCCCAAACACCCTAGCCCAAAAGTTCCTGGAATTCATAAACTCAAATGCCATGGAACAACTAGTCACCATCCCCACAAGAGGAGATAACATACTTGATCTCATCATCACGAACATGGGAGCACAATGTTCAACACCGGAAGTATACACCTCACTGGTGAGATCAGATCACAAACTAATCTCGCTGGAGGTCCTCATCCCACCCCACCTGAAATAAAAAGACCACAGTAAAGAACTTCTCAAAGGCCATCTTCACACTTCAAAAGACTAGTGTGGTCACCTTTAAGGCCCCGAGCTGGTGGAAAACAGTACTCAAGCCGCTGAATCACTTACAGACGCCTTCTACCAGCACCTGCAGGACTGCATGGATAAGGCAATCCCAAACAAAACAAAGACTCTTAGTACCAAAGGCAAGCGTCCAGTCTGGTGGACCCCAGCCATAAACAAACTCTACAATAAAAGGAGGAAGCTACTACAAGATACAGCAAAATCCTTAAAAGGTAAGACACCCTTGATCACTATAAGTAAAAACTAAGAGCTCTCATAAAATCATCCAAAGCAAATTTCGAGAGAAAAATAGCTAAAGACTCAAAAGACAATCATAAGGCCTTCTTTAGCTATGTTAGACACCTAGGAGGAAACTCCCAGATATGCTCAGAACTAGTTCAAAATGATGTGAAGATTACTGATCCTACAGACATTGCCAACATACTGGCTGACAGGTTCAGTGCAAACTTCTCACGCCCCTCCCTCCCAAAAGGAGAGATATCTATACCAAACGATTGCAGCCCCCAAACATCTCCAGCCCAAGTGAGAACTGCTCTCTCCAAAGCAAAAACACAGCATCCATGGGACCTGATGGTGTCCCCGGCTGTGTGCTCCACGAACTCAATGAGGAATTAAACCCACAGCTAGGACAGCTGTTTAATCAAAGTCTTACCTCTGGATGCATTACCCAGGAGTGGCGCACTGCAACTGTGGTCCCACTTCACAAAGGCGGTGCCTCCACCGACCCTGGAAATTACCGGCCCATTAGCCTGACAAGCCTTATCTGCAAAGCCATGGAGAGGATCATAATGGACCTCATAAATAAAGACATAGGGAATTTGCAGACTTTGGATCCAACCCAGTTTGGCTTTGTCAAAGGCAGATCATGCCTTTTAAACTTGGTTGACTTCTTGAAACAGTCACCATAGCCACTGCCGAGTGAAAGGCAGTCCATACAGCCTACCTCGATCTGGCTAAGGCCTTCGATACAATACCCCACTCGGGTATCATTGAAAAACTCATCAGCTTAAATGTTAACCCATACATCACAAGATGGGTTGCAAACTGGCTGAGTGACAGAACCCACAGGGTCAGAGTTGCTGGCGCCATGTCAGACTCAAAACCTGTCACAAGTGGTGTCCCACAGGGCTCAGTCCTGGGCCCACTCTTGTTTGGCATCTACTTTTCAGTACAAGCAAACACAGGAGTGTTATGGCTGACAAAGTTTGCAGATGACTGCAAACTGGGCCATAGTAGAAAACACATCTGACACAGATATCCTTCAGAAGGGTCTCACAGAAGCGGATAACTGGTGCCAGAGCCACGGCCTGAAGTTAAATGCCAAAAATGCATAGTCATACCCTTTGGGAAAAACAAGGTTACCCCTAGCTACCAAATAGGTGGCAATCCACTGAGCACAGAAGAAGTTATCAGGGACCTGGGGACCCAGGTTGATAGTAGTCTGTCATTCGACACCCATGTAGCTAAAGTAGTTAGGAAGACTTTCTACATTGCCCACCTTATCATGAAGGGATTCTCATCTAGATCAAGGGAGGTCATAGTCTCCCTTTATTCATCACTCATCAGACCAATGATTGAGTACAATGCCCCATTTGGGATGTATCTGACCCGACACCTGCAGCAGCTGGAGAGGCCACAAAAGTTCCTCACCAAAAGGATAAAGGGTCTCAAAAATCTGTCCTATGCTGCCCGACTGAAAGAACTCCAGCTCTATTCAGTCGCCCGCTTGCTCAGAGGTGACCTTTGCCTAACATACAAGGCCATGTCAAACCCAGATTTGATGAATATGCTTCACCTCAAAAATCTAGATCCATCAGAGCCACAAGGGCGGAGACTTAAACCTCGACACGGCTATTAATAGGACGTGCTGGAGGGATAGATTCATTACCCAAAGACTCCCTGTGCTGTGGAACAAAATCCCGGTACATGTGAGGCAGAGCACCTCGCTGGCCTTGTTCAAGAGAAATCTTGACCAATGGATGGGAGATCGCAGATATACCCCAGGGATTACCTCAGTGTCACTGCTCGACAGAGGCACAGCAAAATAATGGGTATAGTTCCCCATACTAAAGGGGTGGCGTAAGCCACAAAACGATGGGCTAGGCTTGTAAATGCCCTCGGGCAGATAGCCTAGTATGAACCTATGAACCTATGAACCTATTCCTACTTACACCTTTTACTTCATCACCATGTTATCTCTCTGTACAACTATCTACTCTGCCCCTTACCCTTTCTCTATGTCTCTTATCTCAACTAACACCCTTTGCTACTAATTCTTAAATCCAAAAACACAACTCCTTAACTGCATGCTATACAATTCTCACCCCTCCCCAGCTACTCTGACATATCCCCTAGCCTGTACACACTTGACATATGCCTATATACCAAATTAAAACTGCTTCCTACCAATAAACATACTCTCAATCATGCCTTCATCTCCAGTCACTCAAAGAGACATCTCCTACCCATTTGCTACCTGTCCATCCAATCTAACCTAGCTCTTTCTGGAGACATCCATCCTAATCCAAGGCCTACTCCCACAAGTAATAGCCCTCCCATCTCACATAAATCACTACAGGTACACTTCTATATGGCACTCCTATCCTCACCAATCTACAGTCCTCTTTGCGAACAGAATTAGACTCTTGCTATAACAAAGTCGTCAAATTTGCCACAAATGCTAAATATTCTACCCATCACAGTTCCTCTCTGCATCAACTAAATTGGCTAGAATCCCAACACTATCTCACATTCGTACAGCTAAGTACAGCCCACAAGCTCATCTACCACCCAGAAACCTGCCCTTCCCTCTCTTCCATACTGACCATGTACCATCCAAACCGGCTCCTTAGGTCTGAAAACAAAATGTTACTATCATTAGAGAAACCCAAGCTCTCAGCCGGCCAAATGTTGCATTCCTACTATGTCTCTAAGGCATGGAATAATCTCCCCCATCGCTCAGAACAATCAGCAACCTGACCTCTTTTAAAAAAATCCCTCAAACTGCATCTCACCTCTAAATGGCTATGCTCCTGTTCCCAAACACACAATCCCAATTCCTAATTTTTTCCTCCCAGTGCTATACCTCTGACTTTCACATCATTTCCTTCATTCTGCCTACTTAATGCTTCCCTGTCACTTTTCCTGTCCTATCCATCCTCTGCACTTATATATCCTTCTATATTCTCTCTGTATTTAATCTCCTCACAGCTATGCACCTGCAGATATATTACTTTTGTGTGTAATTTAATAGTCTATGCACCATTGTAAATATCATTCACTAACTTCTTCCCTGAAATATATGTCAGTTATTACTTCTATATGACAATGATTATATTTTTTTCTGTTTATGTGATTATATTTTCTTTGTATGTAACTTTGTGGAGCTTTTCTCCTCAGGCCTCCACTGAAAATGGGCTCATTTCAGGCCCAGTGGACTTTCCCGGTTAACAAATAAAATAAATAAATAATAAATATCACTACAGCCAATCTTAAAGGTATTAGAAACAAAATACCAGAACTCCATGCTTTGCTGTCCCATAATAAACCAGCCATACTAACTGCAACTGAAACCTGGCTGAAACCATACACAAAGGATTCAGAATTCCTTCCACCAGGTTATGCCTGCCTATGGGCTGACAGACCCCACAAAAAAAGAGGAGGCATTGCTATAATTTTCCCTAATACTCTCACCATGGTCCCATACACTAAACCTTTTCCTCAATTTGCAACTGCCAAATTACTCATATCATTTCTCAAACTCAACAATTCTAAGTTTCTCTGTATAACCACCATATACATCCCCCCAGGCAACAATATTCCCCTTTTAGAAAATATTCTCACCTGGATATCAGGTAATATTAATAATAAAACAGTCATCCTAGGGGGTGTAACTATAAACTGGTTAGACTTCTCTGACCATTCTCCATCAACTAATATCAACCTGTACAACTTTACACAAATGATTACAGATATAACTAGACCCAACAAAAACAAAGACAGCAGCTCAATTCTAGACATGATACTAGTCTCTGTACCCAGCAAAGTGTCAATAGCAGGTACTCTCCCCTGTAGTATTAGTGACCACCTTCCAGCTTACATAATTCAAAAAAATAGCCCAATACTTTCCCAATGCCAATTTAAACAATCAAGAAATTTAAGTAACGTTAACCACACAATTTTCAACAAATCCCTACGAATGATAAATTGGAATACTCAACACTTCCTACCACTAGATGAAGCTGTCGAGTTCTTCAACTCCACCTTCCGAACTATCCTCAATAAACTAGCCCCTGTTCAGCTAAAGAGTCAAAATCAAGCACTCCATCTCGCTTACTAGAACCACCAAGCAAAGTATGAATACCAGAGACAAAATATGGAAAAAATGGCAAAAGCATCACAATCCCACTGACCTCTTACAATTCAGACAGCTCCATAACCAAGTAAAACACCTAATCATTAATGATGGAAAACAATATAACGAAACCTCCAAAACAATTACAAACATAACTCTAAGAAATTTTGGAAGTCCATTTCATCTCTAATTAACCCTGGTACAACAAACAACCCATGCCCTTTTCCTGAAATACCCACCAGTAAAGTAGCCACCCTCTTCAACTCATACTTCATCAACACAATAGCCAAACTCACCTCCACTTTCCCTCACACTAACACTACTACCAATCATCATCCTCCATCTCCTTCTCCCCAGGTAGCACCTCCCAACTCAACTACCTTTTCTTTCTCCCCTATCCCCATCACCACCATAACAAAACTTCTCTTTAAATTAAAGTCTGGCTCCTGTACCCCTGACAACTTGCCTCCAGAATATCTCCAAATGGCAGCAAGATCTATTGCCTATCCTATCAGTGTACTTCTCAATAGATCTCTCCATGAATGTTACTTTTCTACTATATGGAAAAAGCATACATTCTTCCACTTCACAAAGGAGGCAACAACATAGATATCTCTAATTTTAGGCCCATTGCAATTCTTTCCCCTCTCTCCAAAATCCTTGAGAAATGTATTCATTATCAACTTCTAAACCACCTACAGCTAAACAGTCTCCTTTTTTCAACTCAGCATGGCTTTAGACCTGGTCACAGCACCACTGCTGCCCTTATTTCCTTTACAAACACAATCAATCAAGCCAGAAACAATGATAAATTTGTATCCTCCCTCTTTCTCGACCTATCAAAAGCCTTTGATATGGTCTCCTGCTCCCTACTTCTCAACAAACTCTCCACCCTAGGTAGCTCCCCAACAACTCTAAACTGGTTCGCAAATTACCTGAGTGATAAACAACAATCCATTAGATGGCACAACTCCTTCTCCCCATTTCTTAACTCTACTACAGGAGTCCCCCAAGGTTCTATATTAGGTCTCCTTTTATTTCATAGTTTTATAAATGACTTCTATACTCACCTCACACATGTATCTGTTGTACAATATGCAAATGATTCGACCATTATTTGCTCTGCTAACAGAACTTTTGCAGATCTGCCAATATGCCTTTACCATTACCAAAATCTGGATGGCTAATAATCATCTAGCTCTAAACCCAAATAAAACAAAAATGTTAGGATTCACTCTCAAGAAAAATCTCTCTGTCAACAAGACAGACTTTACCATTCATTCTCAAACCAACACAACTATAGAAGTTGTCTGCTACTCTAAATTACTAGTGGTTATCATCATCAAAACCTGACATTTGACCTCCATAGCCATAATAATATTAAAAAAAAAAAACTATAAGCTAGGCTCCCTCTAGCGACAAAAATACTGTCTCAACTGCTCTACCAAACGTATTATTGCCTTAACTTTTCTCTTACCCTCACTACTCTATGGCATTCCTCTCCTAAAGAATATCCACTGCACCCTAAAAAACAAGCTTGAGACTTGTTACAACAAAGTTGCCAAATTTGCAACCAACGCAAAATACTCTTCCCATCATTGTATTTCCTTAAAATCATGTAACTGGCTCAAACTTCCCCATCATCTTATCTACCTACAGCTACTCACAGCTCACAAAATTATTTACAAACCTTCAGACTGCCCAGCCCTCTCTTCCATCCTCACCCACTACCACCCTAACAGGCCACTTAGATCTGAAAACCAACTACTACTGCAAGTATACAAACCTAAACTCTCTGCCAGCAACATGCTTTATTCCTTCTCTTTTGCCAAGCTTTGGAACTCTTTACCATCAGCTATAAGAACCTTTAGTAAAATCACATCTTTCAAAAAAGGATTGTGATTACATCTCTCTTCCCTCTGGCAACGCACATGCCTCTATTCTCATTTTTCTATAACTTGAATGCCTATACTCTAAGTTTACTCACACACTATCCCACATCCATCCCCTCTTCAAACTCATTCATACTCACTACCATAACAAACATTGCCAAACTTTTACTGACCAACTCTTCTATCCATCTTTTCTACATTACCTCTTACTGGCCCTCTTTCCATCCTTTTACTAACCAATCTCACAAAATACCTTGTATATACCACTTAATTATGTTTAATACCACAATTACTCTTCTAGTTTTGTAACTTATACTAGTTGTTATGTTCACCTATACTCATATGTACATATCATTTGTGTGCCACCCTTACAATTATGGTATATTACTATGCATGCATTGTGTCGGCTTGCTTGTATCTACAAGCTGTTTTATATTGTATTTACTGTTTGTATGTTCTGTGCTATTATACTGTGGAGCTTTTCTCCCCAGGCCTCCACTGAAAATGGGTTCTCTTGGCCCAGTGAACTTTCCCAGTAAACAAATGGCGATAAATAAATAAATAAATTGAAGGTTACTGTCTCAGGGCTCAGTTTGAGCTATTTCATCGGTTCAGGGCTCGGTTTGAGCTTTTTCATTGCTTTCTCTGTATTAGCTGCTTTGCTCTTGTTTGTGCATAGCATACCATCTTGCACTGCTGTGCTGTGGGGGAAACTCTTGGTGGTTAGAGATGCAAAAGTGCCATTAGACATATTTTCCCTTAGAAGTGGCTGCTATCTAGCAGAGCAGTTCTTAAACAGCTTTCAGCTGTTCAATGAACCACCCAGCAGTGATTTTACCTCTTACCTATCAACAACAGGCCCTATAGATCCCTTTTTTTATAAACCTCCTACTGTACACCCCATAGGTTAGTCCCCCTAAAATAGCCCCCTACCAGATACCCCCATCTTTTTCTCCTTATCTGTGGAGATACCAGTTTCAAACCTTGATTCTGGACTGTCAGTTTCCTTCTGTTTCTCCTTCTAGGTTGGTTCACATGGATTTTTTGAGGCAGTGCAGCAACTGACTCATGTACACTGACAACCCTTTACTCCTAAATCACTCAAGTACAATTTGCAAAAGATGCTCCCACACTAAGAATCTGGAATCAGTGCTCTCTCATGCCCAGAACATCAACACTAAACAGGGTGTCAGCTCACACACCAAAACTCCTACTCATAACACGCACCCAACACATAAATCTTCATATGCAGAAGTACTCTCCAGAAACCTACCTAAACACTAGAGACCTCCAAAGCACAAACATGCTACACCTAACACTACACCTCAAAACACCCACTACACATAAAAAAACACTATCACCAGTGTCTCACCAAATAAGCCCTTAAGGCAATGGACATCTATTCCAAATATTTTAGTTATTAGGTGACTCTATGGGTTCATAGGTTCATAGGTTCATACTAGGCTATCTGCCCTAGGGCATTTATAAGCCTAGCCAGAGTATGTTTGGCTTTCGCCACCCATTTTCAATTAATTTTGCTATGCCCTTTTTCAAGGTTAATATACTGTGCCTCTGTCTAACAGTGACACAAAAGTGATACCCGGGGTAAACCTACAATCTCCCATCCACTCATCAAGATTCCTCTTGAAGAGAGTCAATGAGGGACTCTGCCTAACCTGGACTGGGATTTTATTCCAGAGTGAAGGGAGCCTCTGGTTATGAATCTGTCCCTCCAGCATATCCTATTTATTTCAGTGCTGAGGTTCAAGTCTCTCAAGCGAGTAGCTCGATGGGATTTGAATTTTTTGAGGTGCAGCATGTCCCTTAATTCCGGGTTGGACATGGCTTTATACGTCAGGCACAGATTGCCTCTGAGCAGGCGGTATGCCACTATAGTGAGACATACAGACACCCCACTCACCAGGTTAAACAAGGAGAACGTTACGGTCAGCCATCTGGTGCAAGGATTTGTCAGATCACACATGCACTCAAGTCCCTTAACAACAAGTACCGTTATGACTCCATCATAGTTCATGTTCGTGTGAATGACTTGAGATGTGCCTCTCTGGACTATATGAAGACAGACATGTTTGAGCTGTCTGAATATGTGTCCCAGCAGGTATGTCTCTAGCTTTGAGCAGCATTTCACCCTTGCCTAGGATGATACCACTATATAAACAAAAACTGATTGACTTCAATAATTGGCTTAGTTTATAGTGTTATTCCAAGGGGATTCAGTTCCTGTAAGCCTTGGATGACATGGTGGATAGACCATGCTGCTTTGCCAGAGATGGACTTCACCTGGCACCTCTAGACTTTCAGTTGCTGGAAGTGAAAATATCAAACACAAAGAAACTAAGGGTCATGCTGATAAACCCCAGGTGTTTAAATCAGAAACTGCACTGTCTGGAAGAACTCCACTCCCTGGTAGATGTTGACATCTGTGCAGTCACAGAAACCTGGTTGAAGACCGCAGAAAGTACCCCGGCCTTGCAAGGCTGCAATGCCTTCCACACTTTCAGACCACAAATTAAAGGTGTGAGAACCAAAGGAGGTGGTGTATCTATCTTCATTAAAGATAATTACACCTCTAGACTGGTTAGACAAGTTACTTCAAGTCCAAATTACCATGGTTAAGACCCACTTCATGTCATTGTCAGCTACAGGTCCCTTCCTCCATGAAGCAAGAAGCCCACACAGCTTACTTAGACCTACTTGGGGCAATCAAAGTAAAACCCAGCACCGTAGTCATGGGTGATTTAACTATCCCTCCATTAATTAGGAATCTTATATGAGTTCAAACCCACTTGCACAAAAGTCCCTGGAATTTGTTAACTCAAATTCCCTTGGAACAAATAGTGCACCACCCCACAAGGAGCCCTAATATTCTAGACCTGGTTCTCACCAATATGGATGACCAATGCAATGCCTCAAGTGTAGAGCCTGCATTGGTTAAATCTGACCATAAATCAGTCATTTTTGAAGTAACAATAGCACCAAAACTCCCCAAAGGATAAGTCAGGTTAAAAAAAATTTCACTAAAGCTAACTATACCTTCCTAATGGAAGATATAATTGACTTCCAAGCTGCAGTTTCCACAGATGGGATTGACAGCTATACTAAGATATACGCTGATGCCCTGTATAAACATCTACAAATGTGTATAGACACAACCATGCCTGATAGGGTTAAAGCAAGATCCTCAATAAAAAACAAACCATAAAGTAGACGTCTAACATTAATATATTATACAATAAGCGAAAGAAGCTGCTGTCTAAAAATACAAAAGTGAGATCCGAGAACTGGAAGTGCACCCTCCTCAGCCTAAACAAGCAAATAAGACAACTCATAAAATCTTCAAAGAGCAACTATGAGAAAAATTTAACAATCATAGCCATGGATAACCATAATGCCTTCTTCAGATACATCCGCATCCTAAAAGATAGGACTCAGATGTGTGGTGAACTAATTGTGGAAGGTATCACACACACTGACCCTGCAGAAATTACAAAGCTACTAGCAGATGGGTTTGCTGAAAATTTCACCTCTCTACCCCCCCCCCCCAAGCATACCACAAACCATGTCTTCATAATCACCTCCTTTTCGCATCTCCAAAGAGCAAGTCATCAATGCTCTCTCCAAGGCTAAGAACACAGCCTCCATAGGACCAGATGGCATTCCAGGCTGCATTCTTAATGTTCTTAAACAAGAACTAGCTACTACACTGGGCACCCTATTCAGCCACAGCCTGAGTACTGGCTTTGTCCCCACTGAATGGAAAACAGCAACTGTTATCCCCCTCCTCAAGGCCAGCTCAGGGACAGACCCAGGTAACTACAGACCCATAAGTTTAACCAACCTCATCTGTAAGGAAATGGAACAAATCATCATGGATCTCATAAATAAGAATATAGGTGACTTCCAAACCCTAGATCTGTCCCAGTTTGGTTTTATCAAGAGTAGATCATGCCTGCTAAACCTGATGGGCTTCTTTGAGAATGTGACCAGCACCATACACGAAGGCAAAGCTGTGCATACAGCCTATCTTGACTTAGCTAAGGTCTTTGACACAGTCCCATATTTGGGCATCATTAAAAAACTTAGCCAGTTGAATTTCAACTCCTATGTTTTCAGATGGGTTGCAAACTGGCTCACAGATTAACAGCACAGTCAAAGTGGGAGACTTCACCTCTACCAGCAGACCTGTCACCAGTGGGGTCCCACAAGAGTCAGTGCTGAGCCCCCTCTTGTTTGGCATATACCTTTCTGAAGTCCAGGTCAAAATGAAGGGGCTGTGGCTAACCAGGTTTGCAGATGACTTTAAATTAGGTGCTATCACTGAATTTCATAGCAATGTCAGCATTCTTCAAAAGGGGCTTACACAGACCAGTGATTGGTGCAAAAGCCATGGTTTTAAACTAAATGCTAAAAAATGCATCATCATTCTCTTCAGTAAAAATAATGTCCCTGCTGATTATAAAAAAAAAAAAAAAAAAACAATAATACTCTAAGTTGCAATTCTGTAGTGAGAAACCTGGGAACACAAGTTGACTGTGACCTCAACTCCGACCACCAGGTGTCTACTGTAGTGAGGAAGGCATTCTACATCACTCACATGATTAGCAAAGGCATCACCTCAAGAGCAAAAGAGGTTATATAACTCCCATATGCGCATTTCTCATCAGGCCTATTACTGAATATAATACTCCCTTTGGTATGGATGGTACCAGATTCCTGCAGCAGCTTGAGAGACCTCAAAGATTTCTAGCTAAAAAAATTCAGGGTCTCCAGCACGTCTTACACAGACAGACTGAAGTTGCTCTTACTGTACTCAGTAGTGTATAGACTACTTAGAGGTGACTTGTGTCTTGCTTACTATCTTTGACCCAAAGCTAATGTAAATGCTGCACATCCATAAGTCAAATGGGACTAGAGTCTCCCATTCCAGGGACCTCAATCTAGCCTAAGACATACATAGGACCTCCTGGACTGACAGATACATTTCCTCAAAGGTTGCCACTTTTCTGGAATAAGCATCCAATCCATGTCAAGCGGAGCACCTCCATGACCTTGTTTAAGTGCAGCGTGGATGACTGGGTGGGAAACTGTAAATTTCTGCAAGGGATTGCCCCTGCTTCTCTCCTGCATATGGCTAATCCTTGATAGAAAAATCTTGGGCATAGACAATATCTCTCATCTAGTATTATATTAGGATTTTATGGCTAGGCTTGTAAAAACCCTAGTAACATCCTATGAACCTGTGAACCTATGAACAAGAATGGCTACTTTCAGCAGCTGCTGTAATAGTACATCTGAGACTAGTAGGTAGCACAACAAAATATAAAGCAAACTAGAAACATAACTAGTGTATGGCACTTTCTGATCCATCCATCCATCCATCCATCCATCCATCCATCCATCCATCCATCCATCCATCTATCCATTTTTCTAAAAAGCTTGTCTTCCTGAGGGTTGTGGTATATGCAAACTGAACAGTACAGTATTAAAGTCCATATCCCCAGTAACAGTCTCGGTTTCTCTACATAGATTATTAGGTATTTCTAAACAATCTGAGGGATGTAATTCTTCTGTCATGTTCCGGTTCGGATCCAGGAACTTATTCCCATTTGCTGTACTTCATGCACTTTCTGCAGGATGCATCTATCATGATCCTTGTAAGTACCCTAGTATCTCAAGTGATTCCTCTCAGTCTATTGAGAATAGTAACTGTACTTCAAGATCCTTGTTGATTGCTGATCTCCTCAAAATGTAGCAGAGTGAATCCGGCAGGTTTGAAAAGGAACATTATTTCCACTACTTGAATCTGTAACCATAAACTAGAATGTGAGCACTGAATGAAAACCCAAAAAAAAGTATAAGCCAACCATTTTTTTCAGGCCCAGCATCATGACCTGTGAGGTGCACATGCTAGTTTCATCACAGCTGCTGCACACTCAGCACTGAGCTGCTGTAGTGCACTCCAGGAGGTGGGATTAGGTCACATAATAACAAATGCACTAATGGCTACAAGTATAACAGCTTAACAATTGGTTCCCAACTTATGGGAAGTGACTGGGCCAGTAGCACCTCTCATCCCATGAAAAGCAAATGAACTACATTCCTGATCTTGCAAGTGTATGGGAGAAGCTGTTCTGGATGAAGGTTTACCCAAGACACCCTTTTTACATATTTATGTTTCTGATATGTTACTCAAAACTTCAGCTTATTTTCAAATCTATGTACTTGGTCTTTTTACATATTTTGTCAGCAGTAAAATTCACTGGTTAAGACAGCCATTTTATTATAAGTATTATTATTAGTTTTTAGTAGTAGGATTAGTAGTGTTGTTGCTATTTTTGTTTTTAAATTTGTAGATATTCAGCTCTTTTTAGATTTGCAGACTGTGCCATTCTGGATTTTTTATTTTTATTTTTATTTCCTGGGTTAGACCAGGTACTGCTCTAGCAGTCTGTCCATATTCAACTCAGTGTCTACAACTTATGACCATAGGTTTGATGATGCATTTAAAAGGGTGATGGCTGTCTTTTAGCTGAAGATACTCGGGCACATAATACAGTTAAAGGCAAAACTTAAATCACTTCATGTATACAGTGTATCATTACTCTGCAACAATTTAAGGTCTTATATATTTTATAATACATGACCTTAGAAACCAAAGGACTTTCCTTGACTAAAAATAAACAAGCAAAGTATCAGCAAAAGACTGAGGAAACTCTGCAGCTTAGATATACTTTTGAAATTTTAATAAATTAAAAAATAGCCAGGAAGTTATGTTGAATATCAGAGTTCATCAGACTTCTTTCAAAACCATGCTTGCAACTCAAAATACAGGCACTATAGCCCAATGATTAGTCGCATTGTTCAGTAATAGTCATTATTTCCATATTTTGTACTTCTTCATATTGTACTTAAGAAAACACTTATGATTAATAGAAATATAAAATACTGGGTGGAACATTTCTGTGTGATGCCGCAAGTAAAACAGATCTAGTTGTTTTGGGTTTAGTATAATATCACAGTTCCCAAACATATATGAGAGTGTCTAGTTACATTTGTGACGGTGTCCTGAGACATCAGAAAATGTCACTAGGAATTTTGTCATGATAAACCAAAACAAATAATCCAGGAATATAGTTATTTAAATTATACCTTGAATATCCAAATATCCAGAGTATCAGTTTACTTTGTTTATTATAAACTTCATAACTTTTTTTGTTTGCTGGGTTTTTGATCACACTGCCTGTTGGCCATCAGTTTCTCCAGTCTAAATATCTTACTGATTCTGTTAGCATGAACAAGGGTCAACCAGAAAATGTATTTTTTTTTTATTGACATTTAATTACTGGGAAAATCTAACTAGGTAGGTGAACATTTTCAGTGGAGGCCCAAGGAGAAAAGCTCCAAAGTATTACAAAATCATTTAAGAACAATAATTTTACAATCTTCAAAAATACTGCAAACACGTCTAAAATTTAAATAATTATACCAAATTAGACATAATTTAAAAACATTTGTTAAGAATGGATACGACTTATATGACAATGAGTGAACATTTAGAGAAATATTAGAAACTTTATTTATCAAGAAATTAAAGGTAATTTAGTATAATAAAACAAGAATTGCAATATGAAGTGAGAGAAAAAACATGGTTATGGCACATTTAGAAAGAAAGTCAGGGGCACAGTCTAAGGTAAGGAAATGGATAAAGAAGGGAGAATAAGGAGATGTAAGGTATGAATAGGTACTTGTTCATATTTAAGGATATAGTTTATCCTGCGGTTGAGCAAGAACAGAACCACATTTTGGCTAGGAAGTCTTTCAGAATGGTTTTAAAGCAGCGGTTCCCAACTACTGGGCTGCGGACCAGTACTGGGCCATGGATCATTTGGTACCAGCTCACACAGAAACTTTTAGGCAGGGAGTGAAACAAAAAAGTGAATGCGTGTATGTATGCGTATGAGTGTGTTTATGTTTCTGTCTGCATGTGTGAGTGAATGCGTGCATGAAAGCAGAATGTATGTGTGTGTGAAAGTAAAAGAGACTATGTATGTATGTATGACAGAGAGTGAGCTATTTTACACTCGCTAAGCAACACTTTTGCTGTTTAGCGAGTTAGAAATAAAAATAAATGAAACCAAAAAAAGTGTCCGTGTGTGTATGCTTCTGACTGTGTGTGTGAGTAAATGCATGCATGAAAGCATAACAGACTCTGTGTGTGTGTGTGTGTGTGTGTGTGTGTGTGTGTGTGTGTGTGTGTGTGTGTGTGTGTGTGTGTGTGTGTGTGTGTGTGTGTGTGTGTGTGTGTGTGTGTGTGTGTGTGTGTGTGTGTGTGTGTGTGTGCGTGTGTGCATGTATATGTGTGAGAGATAGAGAGAGTGAAGACTGACAGCAATCCCTGGCAGCAGCATCAATTATTAAGAGGTTTGCATACCTCTCGACCATACCTCTCAACCTCTCACACAATTAATCTGGGCAGAGCAACAAATAATAGGGACAGATTTTAAATATTGCTCTTATAATCTTAGAAAGTTGCCAAATTCAGAATAAGGTTCCTCTTAGGTTTGCATAACTCTTGACCATAGCTCTCAACCTCACTCACAATAAAATTGGACAGAACCACAAATAATAGGGACAGATTTTAAATATTGCTCATATAAAGTTGCATGAATAAGCACTGAAAACCCTGCTTTCATTTCCAACATCCTATCTTTGTGAAGTGGGGTTTTCTGCAATGACAGCAACCAAAATGAAATTATGGAGTAGACTGGACATAAGGAGCAAACTTTGGGTGTCATTGTTTCCAATCACCCTTAGATGGGACCATCTCATTGCAGGAAACAAGCTCCGGGCTCCCATTGATTCTGTATTATACTGAGTTATATTTATTATGCACTTCATATGCTTTATTTTTATGCACCCACGATGGCCGGTCCATGGAAAATTGTCTTACATGTAACCCGTCCATGGTGCAAAAAAGTTAAGAGACTGCTTTTTTAAAGGACTTAAGGGAGGATATTAACCTGCTGGATAGATGTAAGGAGTTCTAGGCCTTAGCAACATGTTTGAGTGCAGACCATGGCCAGCAAATTTCATAGGTTTATGGACAGATAGAGGAGTTTTTGGTCATTATATTGTAATGACCAGTTGGGATGGATCATAGTTGTGTAGAATTGTATTTAGCTCTAGACAAGCAAATGGATGCTGGATAATTTTATAGGTAGTAAGAAGCTGTGGATATGTGAGTTGATTAGGCAGTTCTAAACAAGTTAGACTTTTTAGTGCTACACAGTGGGGGGTTCTGAAAGGGGTATTTGCGGCAAATTTAGCCACCTTATTATAGCATTGTTTATGTGTTAATTTTTGTGTTGACTAGAGGTTTAATTTTTGTGTTGATGGGAGCATCGTAAAGTAGTGAGGGTGAGAGGTAAGCAGCGACAAGTGTAGTTTTAGTTGCATTGGTGAGAAAGTTTGGGGTTATGTAAAGCATCCCTCGATTTGGTGAGTTTTTATGCAATTTGGTATATGCAGGTCGGATTTAAGATGATCATCCACTATTTTCCTAATAATAATCTTCCTAATAATCTGCTACGATGAGTGACTTCAATGGTTGTATTTTTAAAAGAAATGATTTTAAATTTTGTTTTTTTCATGAGAGAGGGATTTGGGAAAAGAAGTAATTTTTTGAGGGGAGGTTGAACATGACTTGTGAATTACAAAGCCATTCTTCAGTGGTTGTTAAAGCTTCCTGAGTAATTTTTTGGAGATCTTCCAGATTGTCTTATATGCATGTGAGTGTGGAGTCATCTGTGTATTGCATTAGGGAGACCCATTGTGTGGATGTGTGATGAGTGTTGTTGAGAATGTCAAAGAGGAGGGTCCAAGGATAGAACCTTGTTGTATGCTGCTGGTGACAGGGAGATATGGAGAGAGGGTGGAGTGCCATTTTGCTGACTAATACCTATTGCACAAGTAGCATTTGAACTATAGAAGGGTGTGCTGCGGTAGACCCATTGAGGATATCTGAAGTAGAAGTTTGTTGTGACAAATTGTTTTGAAGGATTTAGACAAGTCTAAAAATAAGGAAAAGACTAGTTTCTGGTTATCTCTAGCTTTTAAATACAGTATATACAAAGGTTAGAAAGGCCGTGTTAGTACTATGGAAAGGACAGAAACCATGTTGTGTGTGGCATAGGAGTTCTTCCTGCAGGAGATAGTTTAGCAATTGTTTTTGAATACTTTTCTCAAGCATTTTGGACAGGGGTGGATAAGATGCTATAGGTCTAAAGTTATTGATGCCTGTTGAATTTCCTCCTTTGTGAAAAGGGATAATGTATGATTTGTTCCAGATAGAGGGAATGTGGGATTTCTGGACTGATCTATTTATAAGTCTGGATTCATCTAGTACTGATAAGTCTGCCTAGTACTTCTCATAAAATAATTTACAGTATCACTTATGTTAAGGAAATACTCTTTGTAACTTTTAAATTATTCCGATGCCAAGAACAACAACCACTCTGTGTTCTTTGTTGCTTACCTGATGTGAGTAATAGTGGACAAATTATTAGAATTTAAATTATCCTTTGCCCACTGAGTATAGGGTACCCATGTTTATCTAGTGGCAGGAAGTATCTTCTAGTTATTCTGTTAAGCCAATATACAGGAGTGCATACACATGGTGATGTGATGGTTAGAACACTATGCAGAGCTTTGGGAATGATTCTTTTAGGTTATTGTGCAACCAAATAGATAAATAATTATGCAGAAGTGCATCTATGTTCTGGGGGTATGGTTCACCTTTGCAAAGAGTAAGTGATAAGGTACATGCAGTCATCCAGCCGAGCATCTGGCCAAATGATAGTTTTAAGATGAGGTTCATCTTCTTACTTTTCTGTTATGTTTATCACTTGTTTTGTTACCACATGAGAATAAATTTCTTGGGCTAAATAGGAAATAATAAAAACACAGTAAATTTCTTGGTCTTTTCAGTTTAGCAGGCTCCAGGTCCGACTCTATACCAGTCACAAGTGGTGTCCCGCAAGGCTCGGTCCTGGGACCCCTGCTGTTTGGCATATACTTTTCAGAAGTACAGGCAAACACAGGAGGACTATGGCTAACCAGGTTCACCGATAACTGCAAACTGGGAGTCATAATTGACTCTCCGGCTGACACGGGCATCCTCCAAAAGGGCCTTACTGAGATGGACACCTGCTGTCAAAGTCATGGCCTCAAGCTAAATGCCAAAAAATGCATAGTCATCCCATTTGGGAAAAACAAAACACCCACGAATTACCACATAGGTGGCAGCCCCCTTAATACAGAAGAGGTAATAAGAGATCTGGGGACCCAGGTAGATAGTAATCTCTCCAGATTGCCAAAGTAGTTAGGAAATCCTTCTATGTGGTCCATCTAATTGCTAAAGGGTTCACATCTAGAAAGAAAGAGGTTATAGTGCCCCTCTACTCATTACTCATTAGACCCATCATAGAGTACAATGCCCTATTTGGGATGTACCTCACAAGACACTTCCAACAGCTGGAAAGACCACAAATGTACCTCAGCAAGAGGATTACTGGTCTCAAACATATGTCCTATTCAGCTCGACTGAAAAAACTCTGGCTGTACTCAGTGCCATATCGCTTACTCAGAGGTGATCTCTGCCTGACTTACAAAGCCATGTCCAACTCAGAATTGATGGACATGCTCCACCTAAAGAAATCCAAGTCACTGCGAGCCACGCTCTCTAGTGAGCTAAACCTCGTCACAGCAATAAATAGAACATTCTGGAGGGATAGATTCCTGTCACAGAGACTCCCCATGCTTTGGAACAAAATTCCAAATTACATCAGGCAGAGCCCCTCACTAACACTCTTCAAGAGAAACCTTGACAAGTGGATGGGTAACAGAAAATACACCCCTGGGATCACTTCATTGGCTCTGCTTGACAGAGGATCAGTTAATTAATCAATGGGGCTGCGAAAGCCGACAGACTCTGGCTAGGCTTATAAATGCCCTCAGGCAGATAGCCTAGTACCTACTTATGAACCTATAAATGCAGGAAATATGATGCAGCTCACTATTCCTTTATCAGTTAATTTGCTGACTTTACACCGTCATTGAATAAGATGGCATTCAAAGCTCACCTACTGCACTAATGTTAGCAACTATTGAACACAGACATAGCATGCAGCTTGCTGATTATATATTAAAGACCTGTCTAATCCATTATATTTACTGCTGACAATATTTACTTTAACACAACTTACCACTAGGGTGTCTGTGATCACTAGACTGACAACACTCATAAAGTAAGCGTTCACCTTACTGCTGAGAGTGGGCAGTACCTTTGGTGTATCCTTGTACATATCAACTAAATTCACTCCACCATTAGATTTAACTGCCCAACCCACCTGTGCTCCAGAGTCCAGTCTGCTGCACAGACTCTACAAAGAACAGACACATGTAGCACAGGCAAAATGATGCCACACTCTAGTAGGTGGGGTAAAGAGGTTTAAGGACTGGGAGAAACATCATGAATTATTCACTTAATTTTCATGAAACTTAGGAAAGTACCATTGCTAAAGCAAAACAGGAAAAAAATCATTTTTAAGCAACACAAATTAGAAAAAGAGCTTAACAGAACATATATGGCACTGCCAGGAAGTGCCCGTAAATGGAAAAACAAGGTCAAAGTCAATAATTTGTGAGTTTGTGCAGGCAATGGCAAGTTAGATACAGCAAGCTCAGAGGTACATCTGGTGGTATTTTTTTTTAATGGATCATTGCTGTTTTTCAAGTTTAAGTTTTTAATGATGCACAATAATGGAACTTGACTATGCCTGTGCCCTGGTAAGTCATACAGCAGCACTGACAGAAAACTTTTTAATGATGACATGCACCCTCCACCCATCACAGAGCCTTAGGCATATTGTCCACGAAGCCCTGAGTCAGGTCACTTAGTGTGGGAAGAAATAGCCAGGGAATTGTTATGGCTAGGCTTGTATAGGCCCTAGGGCTGATAGCCTAGTACCAACCTATAAACCTATGAATCTATGGTTGCATTATTCAAAATGTAGGGACATATAGACACAGCATAATATGTTCTTTGATGAAATCATGATGAAGAGATGCAAAACTCATAAGCTTTCTACACAGTGATCATGGTATTACCTTTCAGGACAGATATATAACTTTTCAGTGAGGTGTTCATTTCATAAACTGATATTATTAATCTGCATAGCAAAAAAAGCATGTGCAGGTGGCCCTGCTTTTGAATATATAGTATCATTCATTATAGCAGGGCTGCAATATGGTGACCAGCAGATTAGTAACCTTGTTATTCAGTAAAAGTAATGTCTTTTGGCTTTTCCCGGTTAGGGGTCGCCACATTGGAACTCCTGTCCACTAATGATTGGCAGTAGGTTTTTACGGTGCCAAGTCACCAACCTGATGCCCAACCTTCAAAGAAGGCACACCCATTCACGCACGCACCTACCTGCATGTCTTTCAAATGTCACTCGATCGCGGGGAGGACATGCAGACTCCACACAGAAGGTGCTCCAGCCGAGAATCAAACAGAAAACCTCTTGCTGTGAGGTGACAATGCTAACTGCTGCACCACTGTGGCCTCTAACCTTGTTATTCAGTGATACACATGAAAGCCAATCATGGTTAGCTGAAGATGTGATACAAAATTATATTATACCGAAAGCACACATTGTAGGAACTGCAACACTCTGAACAACGTTATACCAAAAACAAATGCAGACACTCTAACTCAATGTAAAATATGGATTTTAATGTTCCATCAAAATTACTCATATACCCTCCACAGCTTTATATTATAAATTGAGAAATTACAGTAACACAGCCAAATGGAAAAACTGAAGTTATACAGATACATTTCTGTTTGAAACATACACATGCAAATTGATTCCTCAAATTTCTGATCAATTGCTGTCCTATCCCCTCTGTCAAAAATATTGGAAAAATGCATCCACAAACAACTCCTTGATCACCTACTTCATGAAAACCTTCTCACCCACTCCCAGCATGGCTTCTGCCCAAAACATAGTACTGTAACCGCTCTTATATCCTTCATAAATACCATTGCAAAATCCCATGATAATAATGAATTAGTCTCCTGCTTGTTTCTCAACCTATTCAAAGCCTTTGACACTGTTTCACACAGAATACTCCTATCCAAACTAGCTTCACTAAGTCTTTCTAATTCTAGTCTATCTTGGTTCTCCAACTACCTGTCAAATCAATTTCAGGCTTTTAAATGGCAATCTAGTTTGTCTCCCTTCTTACCTGTTCAAACCAGGTCCCCAAGGCTCCATCCTTGGATCCCTACTTTTCAGCATCTTTATTGATGACCTTCACACTTCTTGCCCACTCTCTAATATTGTTCAATATGCTGACGATTCAACTATCATCAAATTGAAACACTTTAAAAACAACTACAAAATAACAAAAAGACTCCGGGGCACTAGAACAAAGCCGTAACAAGTTTAATAAAGCACTTTTCGTTTGAATCTTGGTTCAAACTTTATCAGACCTGACCTGAGTCTGATGAAGTTTGAACCAAGAGTCAAACGAAAAGTGCTTTATTAAACTTGTTACGGTTTCATTCTTGTGCCACCTCCAATGACATTACTCACATCCATTCCCTCACCCAAGATTCCCTCCCCTCTGTTGAAAGGTGGCTCACTTTCAATCAACTGGTACTGAGCCCTAAGAAAACTAAACTTCTCCTATTCCTCCCTTCTACTCTCCAACACCATAAAACTACCTTCTCGATCATATCCTTGAACAACATACTGATCTCTACTGACCCTCATACAAATCTCTTTGGCATTAATATCGATGACCACCTAAAGTTTGACTTCCACACTCAACTATGCATTAAAAAGACACACCAAAACCTTGGACTCTTATATAGACACAAAAAATTCCTCACCCACTCCTCCAGACTCTCCCTCGCCCAAGTCTTCCTTCTCCCCACTTTAGTCTATGAAGCACCTATACTCAAAAACCTACAGTCTAATCTTCTGACTAAATTGGAGCTTACCTACAACAAAATCGCAAGATTTGTATCCTACCCTACCACATTCATTACTGTGTAGCCCTAAGAAACCTGCAGTGGCTGGATTTTCACCACCTAATTCTGTTACCCCAGCTCCTCCTAGCTCATTCATTCTTACATGATCCAACGTTTTGCCACTTTCTGTCCACTCTCATCCAGCTTTACACTCCCAGCCGTGCTCTTTGTAGCTCTCATCAAAACCTACTACAAGTATATATGCCCAACACAAAATATTGGCAAACTACTATATAGCTACTCCAGTACAAATGCCTGGAATAAACAGCCACTTCACATCATATCTATCACTAACTACAGCTGCACTAAATGCTACCTACCAGAAGTCATGGTTATGCCTCTGCAATTACCCTACATAATCTTATCTTCCTGCCTTCCAGACCTAGCATAACTTCCCTACTTATCTGCTACTACTACATTCTGCTACTCTGCCTCGCAGTGCTGTACTTCCCACAACTTGATTAAAATCCATTACTATCCCCTCAGCTTCTACTACTATACTCTTCTACTTAACTACTACCAACATTGATTTTTGCTTACTCCTCCTACCTTAGATTATATCTCTTCCCTCTCCTCTGCCTCTCTCTTTAGCTACCTACCTATCTTATACTGTCTACATATTTACTTCTCTACTTATCTTCCTGCATCTCTGCCACTTTTCTGCCTCATCAACTTTCACTACTTTTCTCTTCAGGTCTCCGCTGAAAAAGGATCTCTACCCAGTCAGACTAACCCGGTTAACAAATGTCAAATAAATAAATAAACAAATAAATACATTTCCCATATATTACTTCATATGCTTACATTATTCCAGAACCACTTTTACACCGCATTTTTATTCATTTACTTAATAAGACTTTGGTCATCACCTTCTTAGCATCAACCAGATTTAACCCAAAATGCACATGCATCATATAAATTAACCAAATATGCCTTCCGCAAGTCTTTTGGAGGGGAATAAAACTCAAGCAATACTGTACTCTGAAGCCACAGAATATGACATACAAAAATACAATCTATTTCATTAGATAGCTCTATAATTTTACTGAATGTTAAATGAATCAATCATATTCTGGCTTTCAAATTTTTCGTTCCCTCTGCCTTTTTCTGTACTGTGTAGTGAACTGAAAGAAAGCTGTTGTGCAGCTGTATTCAGTTATGGCTGTGTTGAAGATAAAATCATTCTAAGTGCTGTAAGCAGCACAAATACTTTACTAGAGTCCGGTCTCCCAAATAATGCAGGTCAAGAGCATCAAACAGCTCCAGTGAACTATAGATGCAACAGGTGTGAAATTATCTGTGACCTGAAACTTTGGGTGCTTTATCATGGCTTTGACTTGTAAATCCAGCCATTGCTTGAACCTTGATGCCATGCTGGGAAATTTTATGGGAAATGAATAAAGATGACATGTAGCTGACAGTGCAATTGACACTAAGGCTTGCAAATGGTTCGGTCACAGTGTGATACCAAAATGTTATCATTCTGCTTCATTTTATGGGAGACCTCAGGGCATGTCCACCCCTCCCCCTCTGCATGTTGGTCAATTAAATGGTCATAAAGCAATTTGAAAGCAAGCTGGGGGTGCAGGAGAGACAGAGAAGGCACTTTTGTGTGCATACTTGGCACAGAGCAAATTCTGCCGCAGTTATTTGCTCTTATTTGATGTGTTATGAATGTTTCACCAGGATGCAGAGCTGTGAGGCACCATGGCTTCAACACAGCATGTTGAGTCAGAAGAGACACACGGGGTCAGTGCAGGCAGCACACAGCAAATACAGTCTGTAATAAATTACAGCTGCATAGTTCCATAAATTACTTCCAGGCAACTCAACACAGGCATCAAGTCAGATAAAGTTGTACAGTCTTTTGTTATGCTGCAATTTTCACTTTTTGAGAGTTTATCTTTCTTGTTCAGTGACATCCAACCTATTGTATACTGAATTGTTTAAGATAGTTTTATACTTTGATGGAAACTGTGGCCTAGAACAAAAGGTCTGAGTTTTTACAAAAGTAGGTGTATTGGCTTCTCCATCAAGTCTGATATGCAGAATACATTAAAATGCTGATAATGATGGCTGCTTAAAAAAATCAAATGATTCAGTGAGAATGATAATCTGACACAAGCAAGAAATAATAATAATATCACTGTGAGTGAACGGAGGGATAGAGTCATAGAAAATGTTTTCCTTTTCTGCTGTAACATTGGTAGGATACAGAGTATAATATGGCATAGGAGCCGTTGTTGTAGAACATTACCCCTTCAGATGTGCAGTAGCAAGTCCTGCCTAAACTCTACCCACCAACCAACACCCAGTGATGTGTGCGAATCTTGAATGATCCATGGTGATGTCTTCACCTGCCTGATGAATATTCATCAGATATTTGGCACATTCGCTCGAGGGGGTACTAAGAAACAGCAAAGTGAAATGTATGCTATTTATTTAAGTAGTAAACTGATGTGAAAAAGCTCTTCACGATGCTCTGCAAGTCCAAGACTTATACTTTATGCAATCATTCATTTATGCATCATAAGGGAAATGTAATGTATGCCATTTATTTAAATAGTAAACTGATGTCAAAAAACTCTTCACGATGCTCTGCAAGCAACAGACTTATACTTTTTGCAATCATTCTCAAGCTTTCTGGGTCATACTTCTGTACCACTTACTACGCTTGCTGAACAGTAGCATCCTAGTCTCCGATTTATACTGACATTGTTTAGTGAGTTACTGTTTACCAAAGAATATAATGTATAACAGCAATAGAAATGTAAACTGACCTTACTAATTTACCTCAAGAGGCATGTAAACTCCATACCAAAATGCAAGCAGAAATGAGGCACTGGACAAGCATTCTTATGATGAACTCTGTTTAATAAAATACCCATACATTCACAAATCACATGTACAGGGGTGATTTCCATATGTGTCAAATCAACAACTAATGTATACCTGATGTCACTGTCAAATCTGCATGCTACATGACAGTCAGTCTTGCATCATTTGCATACAACATCATGGTCATTTGGCATGTCAATCACATAAGCCACACCATCTTCTGCGCAGTCCAACCCAGGGGGTACCATTCTACAACAATGCCACATAGGAAGCCTTAGATGGTAGGTCAGCATGGTAGCCATTGCATGTTTGCTTCCATAGAGTTGACAAGAGTTTCAAGACAATTTAGTCTTGTGACCACCAATGCCTTGCCAATACCTACCCTTAGGGTATACCCATATATCCCATGCAGAGCTAGACCATTTAGCCCTAGGACAAATTTGAGGCTGCTTATCCTGTCATCCAGGTTCTGTTTGAAAGATGATAGTGTATTGCACTGCTTAATTTGCACTTGCAGTTTGTTCCAGAGATGGGGGAGGTTGTATCTAATGAATCTATCTCTCCATCATATTTTGTTTAAATGCTGATGAAGATTTATGTCCCTTATTCTGATCTTTGCTAAGCTATTATTATTATTGAGATATAGGAGATCAAGGAAAACAGAGTCTCTAATGATATGGTAGGCAAGGAACAGATCACAGCTTCAGAGCATATAAGATACTGGAATGGGACAGAGCTTCTAGCCTTCACAGCTCAATATCTATAAGCTTGAAATCTTCTTAACTAGAAACTACTGGGGCTTTTCTAGTAGTTTAATATGTTAATTGAGGTACATTCTAAAGGAAAACATGAACAAAAAAGCCAGCACCTTAGAAGAATGAAGCATCCACATTTATTGGAACCAGTCCGGTTTCAGCATAAAGCTTTCATCAGTGGTACATCACAGATAGCAGTTCAAACCCTGCAATATATACCTGATCCAATTAAATATCCATGACATAATTTCCTGTTCAAAATAAAGCAAAGTTATAGTGATACCAATACCTAGGCACAAAAAATCATATTCAACCACATAAAAAGTTAATAGAACTTATAAAGCACCCATGCTAGTGATCAAAAAATACAATTTATAATTCACTGTTCGAAAATTATGATGCACAATGCACCATGTATTTAATCCAACCTAGTGGTATCCAATACATGATGGGAAGGGAAAATGGTTATAATTTATCATTTAATCCCGGTTGAAAGAGACCACCCAATTTTACAATCCATTTCCTTTCCTTCATGTTTAATATGTTATGCCACCCTGTTTTAAAGGATCTATTACCTGATATTTGGTAAACAGGCATGTCAACTCAGCAATGCAATGGACCAAAAACCAATCCAGGGACACCCTATTAGAATATAAACATCACCCCAGGAAAGATAACAAGGACACCTTGAGGTTGGTCACTACATTTGTTAGAAATACAGCACGTCTTGATGTCATTGATAAACATTGGAACATCTTGAAGACAAATGCACAATTGGATGACATCTTGGGGGATAAATGTTTAAGTTCTTACAGGCGAGGAAAAACTTTGGGTTCCCATTTGTCTTACTACAAAAAAATTATGCATCAGGATGCAATATATCACCAAACCACTCTTACAGGGGAGAAATTGGTTGGTTCCTACCCTTGTGGATATTGTACATTTTGTAAACATGTTTTCAAAACCAAAACTTTTACCAGCAAAAATACTGGACAATTGTATAACATCAACTGCTTCGCCAACTGTGGAACAGACTGGGTCATATATTTGGCCACTTGCACTTGTCAAGCTTTTTATGTGGGCCAAACTTCTAGACAACTCAGATTTCGAATGTCAGAACATTTAGGGGACATTAGGAATGCCAGAGCCACCAACGCTCTCTACAGATATTCACTGATTCACCACACAGCGAAGTTTCCTTTTACAGTCATTGACAAAATATCTGTGATGTACCACTGATGAAAGCTTTATGCTGAAACCGGTCTGGTTCCAATAAATGTGGATGCTTCATTCTTCCAAGGTGCTGGCTTTTTTGTTCATGTTTACCAAAGTTAGTTTGGCCTGTGCACCTACCGTACTTGCTAGCCTGCCTCTTCTTGATTTAACATTCTAAAGGAAGCATTGTACTCTAGAACTGGTCTAATCAGTGTTAAATATAAGGGAACTATGACATATTTAGATTTAGATGATATAGTGTTGGCTATTAGTTACCACATGTTGATCATAGAGAGGGAACTGTCCACATAGGTATCTGGGTCTCTTACTACGTTTTCATTTAGTAGTGGAGCATTGTGTATACTATATAGTGAGGGTGTGGGTTGTTTGCCAAATGAAATGATACTGCACTTTCTCACATTTAATATGAGTCCTTCTTCAGGACACCAAATATTAACTAGGGTACATTCATTCTGAGAAGTACCAGTGGCAGAGAGTACTTTGACAACAACAAACAGTTTGCAGTCATCTGCAGACATAATTAGCCAAAGGTCCTCATTCTTAGTCTGGAGGTTAGAAAAGTAACTGCTAAAAAGGACGGATCACAGTACAGAGACCTGGAGGATTGTACTGGTTACTTTCATACTTTAGATGAACTACCTGCCACATAAACTATCTGTGTTCTGTCTTTTAGCGAGTTTTTGTCCATTTATTTATTTATTTTACATTTGTTTACCGGGATAGTCCAACTGGGCTAGTAGCCCATTTTCAGCGGAGGCCCGGGGAGAAAATAGTTACATACTTAGTACATATGTTATACAAGGTAGATATCAAACATTTCACACTCATTATGAAAAGTAACAACAGGAGATAGTAGAATATTTGTAGTATAAGCAAACATTGTTATCAAGTATAACACATACTACAGAACACTAGGTACAATCCTTTATCACATGGCAACTAAGACAGGAAGAACAGAACAGCTGAAAAATAATAATAATGGTTGTATATAGGAACTGATAGTAAAGTGGGAAGTGAATGTGGAGAGGAGAAGATTATCCAGGGGTGATACAGATGCAGATTACAACACACGGATTTATATTTAAAGCATTTAGCTTGCATACAATGTCCACATAGGGTGTGATGTCAAATGCATCAACTCGGTCAAGATACACTGTGTGAACAGTATGACCATTGCAAACAGCATGTGTGACCTTGTTAAAGACATTAACTATATTTAATAGCCAGAATCTCTTGTTGATGAATCCAAACTGTTGGGGTTATAGTATAATGAGATTTTTTATATCATAATTGATGTTATTATCCGCTCTATAGCTTTGCAGATCAGGCTTGTAAGACTGATGGAAGACAGAAACAGTACTAGGTAAGCAATGACAGGGACCAGAAGCTGCCTAGCATTATGCACATTTGAGATGATAGATTTAAAAATTATTGGGTCTGCAATTACCAGAGCCCATAGTAGGGTCACCCTTGTGAGGGCCATTTTCACTGGTATGTGCCATAATTTGGTAACAAATACTATGGTTAAGCTTAGATTAAACAATGTGAGTGGGAGGTTTTGCTGAGGTTATATTTGGTGCTACTTAGTAAACTTCCAGTTATGCTGTCAGATGCCATAGAGGAAGTATTTTTGGTCTTTGATAGCACCTTCAGGACATGAGTATGAGAGTATGGATTGATGTTTCAGAGGGAGAAACTTGTACTATATTTATTTACAAGCATATTGGTGGTGTCTATTGAGTTGAAATGGGTGGTACCAAGTTCTGAGCAATGTTGAGTTTTGTTCCTTAGACTCAGCGAAACTAAAGAAGGACTTGTAGTTATCCATAGCTTTGTAGCTTGTGTAAGTTCATGCACTGCTTTACTAGTTCTAATAAATTTTTTTAATTTGTTTCTTTATTTATTTATTCATTTATTTATTTATTTTTAGTGTAGTTGCCTTCCAACAACATGAAATGGCTCTACAATATGCATGTACTGTTCCCCAAAATGTACCCCTTTCCTTAGTTATTTACTTTATATTCATCAGAAAACAATAGTTGTACAGGTTTTCTTGATAAGAAAATCTTCAAGACTGCATTTATAACACTGCTTCATCCTTCAAAACTAGAGTAAAAATGCAACATAGCATCTGAATTACATTTCTAAAGAGGGGATCTGCAACCCTTTAAGGCTTGGAGAACTAGTCAAGTGAGAAAGGGGAGACCAGTAAGGGGCTTAGGGTTACCACATTTTCAAATGCACAAAGGGGCACATTTTTGTGGAAACACAAACTTTTGTAGGACAAAGCATCCCCACAACCAATGCTTAGGATTGTGCTTCATTTTTTTCCTGCAAAAATAAAAGCTCAGTCTTATAGCATCTGAGTTGTTTTCATTGCTTCATATAATACTAACATGTGCCATATGCAACATGGGACTTTTATGCAAGTATTACTGGAAACTTAGGAAATAGTATTGCCCTACAACCTTGTGACATTTGCCATTTTTCATTTTTTCGTAGGATCCAGCTGCCTAATATGAGTTGTTCTGTGCAGAGGGGATCAGGTATTAACCTTGGAGGAGTTCACCAAAGTGCCCACCACAGGGGAGGGATGGATGCATGTTCTAATAAGCACCAAGTGCTCTATCAGGTATGATAACTGAGGTGGTAGCCATTAGGGCCTTGGAGGGACAGAGAAATACCAGGAGATATGGCTAGTGATACCATTCTTATATTTTTCACTAAATGTAAAAAGAGGATTAGGGAGTATAATAACTGGCTGTGCCAGATGACAAATTAAGAAATGTTTGGCATTGGTAGGTGCATGAAGAACACCTAAAAGAGATACCAGTTCTAGTAAGGAACAGGATCCGCCTTAGCACAGAAAGGGTGTTGGCAGTAAGTGCTGGGTTGGAAAGGTCCATGTCTGTAATCGCACCTTTAAACTCAGATGGAAGGGTGATGCAGTGTATCAGAAGAAGAAGACTGTGGCCAGAGTTTAAACAGTAGAAAAAATGTAAAAGAGATGCAGAACATACCAGACAAGCAAACAAAGATTATTCAGAGTATAGCTTGGTAGCATTATTCTGAAATGCAAAATGTCTAGGCTCAAAGACAGAATAACTGTAAATGGTGCAGGAGAGGATGATATGCCTTAACAGAAACATGCACCAATGGCAAGAGAATAAATCAGAAATTGAGATGCCTGGGTATAGGTTGTTCAGGAATGTCAAAGAAGATAGAGATGTGAGTAGGGAAACACACTACTTAAGAGAGGGCACTAGATGTGAGGTCAAAGTGGCATTTGTTTTTATTTCCACCTCTGTTAATAATATTTACGTATTGTTCCAATTATCTGCAGGACTTTCTACCTTCTGTGATTACTCCATGTTTGGCTATTAGTTCTGTTTTATGTTTATGTACATTTCTTCACCTAGGCTGTGTCTGCATATGGTATATTGTATACTACCCTGGTGAACAAACTAAAATAAGTAAAAAAAAATGGAAAGTTACTATATCTGCCACTGTCAGAAACTAGGTTGTGTTGGGGCAGCTATGATAGAGGAAAGAAGTGAACTAGTGAGCAGATACAGTATATCATTAACAGACACAAAAAGGAAGGAAGGTGAGACACAGGAAGAGAGAATGCTAGGGTAGGCGGAAGAAGGTAGTACTCATGGGAGATTTGACTGGGAGATTTGACTGGGAGGCTCTGGGCTCCAGGTTAGACCTGGAGAGAGAGGAAGCACAGGTGTTGACTAAGGTTTTGCATCACAAGAGATTCAACCAGCTAGTACAAGACAGAACCAAAGTGATAACTTCTGGATGTTGTCCTAACAAATTTAGAAGTTGCCATGGAAGCCTTGGTTAAGACACTATTAACTAACAGTGATGATGTCATTGTGTGGTTTAGAGTAGGGAGGAAAGAATAAGAACTGAAAACAGAGAGACAATGTCATGGGACCTTAGAAGAGTTAGTAATTGTGTTCTAGAGAAGATGGTCAAGGATGAGTTAGGAAACCGGGACCACATCAAGGGAGTACATAAGGTATGGGAATGGGTTTGGGATAGAGTACTCAGGATCAGGGGCAAATGTGTCATGAAGATGCAAACAGACAATGGCAAAAATGGAAGACCACTATATCTATATATAAATGTAGAAATTAAGGCAAATTATCAGGCTTACAAGAGGTGGAAAGGAAGGTGGAAAAAGAAGGAATCACAGTACAAGAACATTATCAGAAGAGAAACAAAGATGGTGAGGGCAGCAAAGGCAAACACTGAAAGAGAGTTAGCAAAAGAGAAGGAAAACACATGAGTTTGACACATAAAAAGAAGAAAGAAAGTGCCAAAAGTGGGTGGGTTGAGTAAAGATCTGAGGGAAATCACAGAATACTGGGAAAAATGGAATGAATGATTTGCATCAGTCTTCACAAAGGAAAGTCATGGGAGGGTACTATGCAGGAAAGGATACAGGGCAGAATGGAGACAGCAGTGGATAAGCACTGGGGTAGAGATACTGGAGGAAGGAACTGGCTGGCCTTAGGGAAGATTAAGCAAAAACCTAATAGGCTCCCTCCACTTGTCATAAAAATACTAGGCCAATGTGTTCATAGGTTCATAGGTGTGTACTAGGCTAATGGCCCTGGAGCCTTTGGCAGGACAACTGATCTAAATCTGATACAGATCACTAGCTAGAGTAAAACTGGCAGACAACTGAAAAACAACAGCTGCAGTACTTTGTACATGGTGGAGGTAGCAGAAGAAAATCCAGGGAAATGCCTCACTGTTTGCTTGACAGTGGTGGGGAAAGTCATGGACAGAATAGAGAAGGGAAAGCTGGTAATAATGGGGACAACAGTCTCTGGGTTAACAGTCATCGTGGGCTCATGGCCAGAAGGAGTTGTCAGGCAGTCCTGATCCTGTTTAATGGTTGGGTAACAGGCAAACTTTATGGGAAATACAAGTATCTAATCAGACTTCAGCTGTACCTTTGGCTTGTTCTCACACAGGAGGCTGATAAAAAACTGGAAGCATTTAGGGGAAGAATCGAGACTGGAGAACTGAATAGCTGCATGGTTGAATGTTGGGACACAGGAAGATGTGATGGGAGGAGCAGTATCAGAAATTAGGGAAGTGGCTCATGGATAAACACAGGCATTTGTTGTAGTTCAGTACTTTATGATGTTTTGTCTCAGTCATATCTAAGGGAGTATAGAATAGTACCAGCCTCTTTAGTGATGACATAAAGAGAGATACAGCAGTAGGTGATGGAGGGAAGAGTATAAAGTAGGATTTGGAAAGGCTGAAGAAGTGGGCAGAAAAGTGGCAGCTGAGGTTCCATGGAAATAGATATGAAGTACTGCATTTAAGCTACAACAAAAGGCAAAAGAGCAGGAAAAGGATCTGGAGGTGTTGATCATTCATGGACTGGTCCAGCATGAGCATTGTCAGTGGGCAATGGAATCAGTAAATGAAATGCAGGGATGTATCCTCTGCGAAACAGGTTCCATAAGCAAAGAAATAATGCTACCACTCTTCATTACCTTTGTCAGACTACTCTATGAGTACTGCATGCACTTTTGAGGGCCACATAAGGAGTGCGACATTAGTCTTCCAGATGAAATCCAGAGGATGATTACCAAAAAAGATCAAGGGTATGGAGGAGAAAGAATATGACCATAGGCTAGAGTAGCTAGTGTTCTTTTCACTTGAATCCAAAACAGATGGGGGCATTATACTGGTTTACAAAATCATGTCAGGGAGATGGAATGGGGTCATCCCAAACATGAAGGAGAGTGGGGGAGAGAGGGCGGAGAGGCAACAAATTGTAAGAACGAAAACTCTGAGGATCTGTGCAAGCATTTTTTCAGAGAGGGGATTGTAGACCTATGGCATGATTTGCCAGAATGGACGATGAAGAAATAATTCACAAAGGTGTTCTTGGGGCATAAAACAAATAGAAAAAGTGTAAGTGGGATTCTAGAGATGGAGGGGAGGTAGCCTTCTAAACACAATTAAAAATGAAGGCTAGATAGACTTATTGACTCCTCCTGACATCAAGCAAATGTAATGTGATGTAATGGTACGTGTACTCTGCATCTCCCATCTTCTGTAATCTGATTAAAAAAAAATACTTTTACCACTCTCTCAATGCTAAATTGGTCAATGAACTTAAGTAATATAAGGAGATGCTGTCTTCATACTATTGTAATAAATAGTTTCAGCTAGGTGGAGTTGAACTGATGGCAACAGAGCCATATTACCATACACAGCCCAGTATTTGATGCCACTGTATCTCATGAACGCATCACTGATCAAAAATCCATGCCTATTGTTTTTTGTAGCATAACATAATGCTGTAATACAGGGAAGGAAGTCATTGTTATACTGGAATTATATCTGTTGACATGAGTAATGAAATTAAAGGTTACTATATAGTTTATCAAAATGTACTACCACTACCACCTTGTAGATTATGTTTTTGTTGCTCTGTGCTTGGACATATTTTATGGTTTATGTTTTGTGACTCTACAGAAGATTGCCATTAGTCCAGTATGATTACCTACTAAACAAAATTAAATAAACAACTTAAATAAATAAATCATACTGTAATATGAAATCTGGCCCTATTTGGCCTTGTAGATGAGCAAGTCCACTGGTGAAAGCAAGTGAATATAAGGGGTAGCAGAATGCTGTGTGCAACTCTCCACTTAAAAAGTGACAATCAGTACTGCTGAATTTCACTAATTGCATGCAATGTGCATGCTTTATATATCTGTTCACTCAAAAGCAACATTCGTACTGGAAGATGAAACCCTACTGTCAGTGAACACAATCACTTTTTATGAAGAAAGCTGTGGATGTTATTCCTACACCAGGTAGCTCGATTGTTTACACTGCTGTACAGTATAATGGGGTGTTGCACTCCTCAGTATGTTGTCCTTTGTGTGACAAAAGGAGGTACTGCCAGCACAGCTAGCTGGAATTTTGTAAATAATCATATGTCATTTGTCAATATCAAACTGATTTATACAAGATGCTGAAAATGTATGACAACTGTATGTCATGTGTATATCAAACTGATTTGTACAGATATTTGTGTTGAAACAGTATTTGTAAAGTGCTTGTGTTTTAAATGTAAGCACAGTGTGCCTTACTGGAGAGAACAGAAATGTACATGCACTATTGTAACTGTTTCAATGTATATGTTTTAATAGAGGAAACTTCAAGGTTAACCTCAGTCCAGCAAACTTTAGAAAAATATCTGAAATTGAATCACTTCATAGGCTAGGCCATAAAGACGCTATCTCATAGGTTTCAAGGCAGAGACACAAAGTCTTTACAAGGAAGCTTTATGTATTGTCTTTTGGGTGAACTACTTACTCTCTGGAAGGGGGAGGTATGCAATTGTTTTATGACTTCAGTACCTGCCAAAGATCTGAGCAAAAGCCCTTGTGCATGTATTTTTACAGGTAGGTGCTAAATCTTGCCAGCTGCCAGAAATGGGGGTTTGCATGAGAACTAGAAGTCAGATGACCAGAAATGATTTCATTCTGCAAACTATGGCAGTATTAATATTTTAGATATTATTTTGAGAAGTTACTTAGAGAGACTGAGCACTCTGCATTCTGTCTTGGGCCTGACAACAACAAGAAGGACCATTCACCTTATCATCTGCATTTCTCTATCAAGTAAGTTATTAGGGAATAATATAATTCTCTTAAATTCAGTCAGGAATATAGTGAAGCTTAGTTTATATATTGTTTTTCTTTATTTGTCTGAGCCTGTCCTGCAATGCTAATTTAAATGTTTCCTGTGATTTGAACTCTGATGTCACTGTGAATATATACTTAATGTTTTTTGTTCTTTGTATTTATTATTAAATATAGTTAAACCTTTCATTGTGGCTGATCTTTGTAGAGATATTTAAGTTCTAAGAGTTTGCATATTTATTTGGTGACACTATGTGGGCCACTCCTAAGAGCCTTGCCTTTGGTGAAACTACCATTTGTATTAATATTAATTTCACTGAGTATAATGGGTACCCTTGGAAGATGCTTAAGGTAGCTTGCAGGAGTGTCTGGAGGCAGTCATAACTACCTTATAGTCTGGGCAGAAGGGGGCAGCCTTTCCCAGGTGTGTGTGTGTGTGTGTGTGTGTGTGTGTGTGTGTGTGTGTGTGTGTGTGTGTGTGTGTGTGTGTGTGCGTGCGTGCGTGTGTGTGTGTGTGTGTGTGTGTGTGTGTGTGTGTGTGTGTGTGTGAATGAAATCTCAAAGAGTGTGGGTGTGTCAGCTACTTGGGCAGGCACACAAAGCACTGGCTGGACAGGCAGGGTGCTGGAGGCCTTGGCTTGGACACTCAGCTGAGATCTCAACTCTATAGCTATGCCAGTGGGGAGTCTTACTGGGGATCTGCAGAAAGATGGAGAAACCAGCCCTGGACTGACTGTGGTCTTTCTGTCCTGTTAAGGGAAATTGCACTTGATGCAGAGAGCTGCATCTGGAAATACTGTGTGTGTGTACCTGTTATCCTCCCAGTGAACATCCCCCACAGGTGCCAGTGATGAGGATTGAGGTTCCTTGATTACTGGTCCAGTGGTATCATCACACTTTGGATGACACATTAAAACAAGCCACAGGAGGTGGTAGCTCGGAAGGATGTAAAAGATCCCCTAGCACCTATCAAAAAGAGTAGGGGTCCTTTATTCATATACAAAAATGAACTCTTATTTACAAAATATTTACATATTTACAAATGTGTAAATACATGGATATACAAATCTCTTTACACATATTCATAATTTCCTTTATATAATCATACTAAACCATCCCTATTATACTCCTACTCCTTTTTCCATAACCACCATCTGATTTTACTACTACTTAATATTGTTGCTAAAATCCATTACCATTAAACATAATTTCAGTTATTTCATTCCATATAACCCTTATAACGTAAAATAACTTTTTATCTATTATTTTAATATATTCTTTACTTCTATTAGTATTCATATTTAATCATATCCATGTTATTTTATCCATTTATTTTATATCTTTGAAAAAATCTCTTTTACATAGTTTTCCCCATAACTTTTTACTCTTTTACATTTCAAAAACACATGTTCTGTAGTTTTTTCTTCTTGACAATGTAAACATATTCTATCACTTTTCTTTTTATGGCATATTTCAATTTACTAGCAATTGTGTTGATTACCTTTCTCCACAACATATGTTGATATTCTACTTTCTGATTACACAATTTGCTTCTTTTTTTATAGCTTACTTTCTTCATCTGTTAGATCTTCCCATGGGTTTTACATAGTAACATTTTATCATTACATACTTTTACCATACTTTTCTTTTTCTATATCACTGATTTTTGTTTTCACAAAAATATATGTTCTTGGCAATATTTTTTTTTTCATTTATACACTCTTTTTCACCATATCTCCAAATTTATCATACTTATATTTATACAATTTTGGTACTAATCTCTCATTTATCCAATTTAACACTTTGTACAAATGTAATGAAGTAGCATATACCTCTTGGTTAAGTAACACTAAACCTCCTTCCTTTTTATTTGCATACAAAATTTCTCTTTTTTCTAGGTTTAATCTAGAACCCCATAAAAATGAAAAAAAAATCTGTAATAATTCTTTTTCAATTCTGTTGGCAACATAAATACACTTGTGATGTATGCTAGTTTCCCCCATAAGTACTAAATTTATCAAATAAGCAATTGTTTTCTGAATGCTTATTTATATGTTCCCCAGAAGAGGCAGATTTGTTTTATTTCTTCTATTTTTTTCTGCACTGAATTCTGCTTAAATCTTTATTCCCAAATTTTATACCCAAGACAAAAATTTCATTCATTGTAAAATATACACTGCCTATCTTTACTACATCACCTAAGCCTTTACTTTTAATTTTCACTTTATTAAAGCTATCCCTTTTACCTCTAGACACTCAGTTGTACAAATTATTACTTCTTCAGTCTAAATTTTGTTTTTTTGCAATTATTATAATTTCATCTACATATATTGACAGAACAGGAATTCTTAGTCCTTCAGGTGTTATATATGCACCTCCTTCATTTTGTAATTTATTTCACATACTATTACAGTCATAACTAATGCAAAGAGTTTCCAACTCATTGGACATCCCTGTTTTACACCAGTCTTTGCATGTACCTATTGGCTTAGCCACCCATTTACAAGTAGTTTTACTTTATTATTACTATATGCTGGCATACATCATTTCCTAACTTTCCGAATTATATTATATTCTTTCATTATTCACCATAATATTTCATGTCCAATTGTATCAAATATTAAGGTCTGCTAACATGATTTTCACTTCTTCTTTTCTATTCATAATATCATCCACAATTTTTTCTATCATTAATCATTTTTGACAACCTTTTCTTTTTATACTATATGTGCTATCTTGCATAATCTTTTCCATTTTAGTTTCAAACCTCTTTTGTAATATTTTCATAATGATCTTATAATCGTTATTTTTTCAGTATTATCAGTCTCCATTTCTTCAGTTTTCTTCCATCTTCTTTTTTCCATATGAATTTAAGTATTTCACCACATAATTCCTTATACATAAAACTTTCATTTAACCATTCATTCAAAATCTTTAAAAAATAATTTTTTCGCCAGTCACATACATTTTTATACATTTCATAGCCTATTCCATCTTGTCCTTCAGCTGAATCCAATTATAATAATTTATCTAGCTCATTTAAAGAAATCTCCTCTTACAACTCCTTATTCTCTTTTTCAGTTAACTTTTTTACTTTCTGTGTTTTTTCACTGCTGTCTTTTTTCTTTAATCATTTCTTCTATATATTACACTACACTATTCATAATAATTTCCTGAATGCTATTCCCCTTTTACCTTTTTTATTTTCCCTCATTACACTATCATCTTCCTTTACTAATCTGCTTAAGTAACTTGATACTTCTTCTCTTTTTCCTTGTAAAACATATATTTGTTTACATAACATTTTTTGTATATTTACTTTATTTAACACAAAATGAGAACAGAGTTACCAATAAACAACCTCAAACTTAAATCCCAACCAAATGATTACTTAAAATTCACAAAGTCCGGCAACCAGGTAAAACTCAAAACAGTTTATTCCGCTTATTAAAACCAGAAGTTCAAGCACAGTACACAAGGAAATTGAGTTAAGCGCTTTCACCTAGGTTCAATCCCAGGCTACCTCAGAACAAAAAAAAACAAGAGCCATCAATAGGCTTAAATAACAATTCCCCCGTCATGTGACCCTCCCAAATCGGAATTTCTTACCAAAAAAAATTTATATTAATGTGTATGTATATAAAAATAAATAAAAATGTATATACATGTCACAAAAAATGCTTGTTGAGTTAACCCCACATCTACATTACAATCGATCAAACAGAGACCAAGGACTATGTATAAAAATTATTATTCAATCTGTGAAACACTAGCTATGAGTAAAATTATAAAAATATATAAATAAGTTTATTTATTGAGGTTGAGAATCATCAGTTCATATTGCCTAAATCAACCACTACCACACTCTTTATGCTAAAATCCAATAAACTATACAATTAAAAGCAAGTAGTCTAAAAAATGTCCTGCACAAATTTTTTATAATTTTACTCATAGCTAGTGTTTCACAGATTGAATAATAACAATATATACAGGGCTGTAAAACTACATTTTAGAACAGCAAGTACCCACCCAACACACTACTACTGATTAGAGCAAACTAAATTCTAGTTAAGGAAAACACTACCTACCTATTTGCAACCCGCATTCTATGATCAAGTATTAAGAAAAGCATAACATATACATATACCCACCAAAAACTAGGTATGCTATACAGGAACAACCACTTCTTCTCTACTTCTGCCAGGCATACTCCGGCCTCCTCTTCCTCCTTCCCTCCATTCTGTATGGTGCCCCACTACTAACAAACATATCCTCTTCCATCACTTCCAAACTTGAAAGCTGATATAACAAAATTTCTAAATTTGCTACCAAAGCCAAACATTCCATATATCACTGTGTTACCCTCCAATCCCTCAACTGATTAGAATTCACAAATTACCTGGACTTCCTCCAGCTCACTACAGCACATAAACTAATATTTAATCTAACCAAATGCCCAGCTCTAACCAACATCCTTCCCCCAAACACCCCAAACAGAACTCTCAGATCTGAACACCAAAACTTGATTACCTCAATACAGTACATGTATGGTAACACAGTGTATATGGCTTCAGTGTCACTTGTTACTAAATGTTTTGTTCATTCACATACACTTCTTTTATTTTCCTTAAAAAAATCAAGTGAATCTAAATAATTATTTTTCTTTGTCAAAATACTTTCTATCATTATGTTCTAAATCTTCCAATGCATCTGTGATGTCCCCACTCTGGACCAATAGTCAAAGAGCCTGAATACTCACCACTGACACTGTAGAGGGATGTTCACTTGGAATTCAGATGGATACACTCAGTATTTCCAGATACAGACCTCTCAACATCAAGGACAACGTATCTTAAGAGCACACAGGAAACACTTAGTTTGGGGTCTGGATTTATCTATCTGTCTCCTTCCAGGTGCCCAATAAGACTTCCCACTGTTACAGCTGCAGGGTTAGGTCCTCAGCTGATTGTCAAAGCCAAGTCCTCTAGCACCTTCTCTGTGAAACCAGTGTTTCGTGTCACTGCTCCAAGTAGCTGACACACACACTCTTTGCGATTTAATTTTCACACACACACACACACACACACACACACACACACACACACACACACACACACACACACACACACACACACAGCTGGGTAAGGCTGGCACAGATTACCCACTGTACCAACTTTTCCCAAACTATAAAATAGATTCACTGCCACCAGTCAGTTACTATAAGGCTCTTAAAAGGGTACCCAATTATGTTGAGAGAAGTTAATAGTAATACAAAAAGTAATGTTGACCAAACAGCAAGGCTTTCGGAGTGGCCAGAGCTGTCACCATGAGAAGTTTAAATATGTTTAATACTAAATAATAAAAGAACATGAAAATACTATTTACGATAAACAAAAAGTCACAGGAAATATTAAAAATAACACCAAATGAAAGTTTCACACAGTTATAGAAAAACAGTACTTAGCTAATCTCACTATCTGTTCCTGAGTGACTAAAAGAATTACTGTTCCTACTTACTGAATAGAGTAAAGCAAGATGTGTGAGTGATCCTTGTTGTCAGATCCAAGACAGAATATAGAATGCTGATGAGACTTCAGTCTTCTCTAATATTAAAACATTATTTCTGTACTGAATAACATATAATACATTTGGTCATCTGACTCAGTTTCCTTCACTATCCCCCAACACTAGAAGCTACCAGTGTTTAGCACTACCAGGATTTAGCACCTATGTGCACCAAGAGACACAGATAGAGCTTTGCTTAGATGTGGTGCAGGTGCTGGAAGTCATAAACCATAAAACCATTTCACCCTTCCTACAGGAGCTACCAAATATTCTACAGCACAGACATTGCATCTCTGGCGCCATTCAGAACTGTGGGATAACATATTTTTGGCTCAATGATCAAATAATTTGATTTCAACAATATTTTGCAAAGTCAGGTGGATTAAGTTTAACCGCTCCACTTCTAGTATATCCTGTTACAATGTATACATTTAAATATTTACAGTAATTCCTGTACATTTCTTTTCCTTCCAGCAGGACACACTCTTGATACATTTTAACACAAGCAAACCTCATAAATACATTTTCAGCACAAGCATCTGTACAAATCATTTTGATATACAAATTACATAATTATTTACAAAATTCCAGCTATCTGTGCTGGCATATGTTACAGATCCACTTCCATATTTCTCCTGGCATGCTGGCTGTACCTACTGTCCTCAAAGCATCATTATATGTTCTTTTATATTTTCCCTACTTTTCTCGCATCATATTGCCACTCTAAAACATTTTTTATATTTTCCTTAAATATCATCCACCATTCAGACCAGTTTTTATAAACTTTTCTCATAGTTATATAATATTTCCATAACTGTATTACTAATCTCTTTCCTTCTTCATTTCATGCTTTCTTATTATCTTTTTATTATTCTGCCTATTTTTATATATTCCTTGTTTTCCTTTATCTCTAGCCATGTTGAAAGATGAAAAATCTGATGAAATAACCTTTAACTTTCTTGACAGTTAGTATAAGCATATAATGTTACAATTCTATATACTTGCTCTTTCCATGTTAAATATACAGTGGTTAATCTTACCATTTTTGGTAAAGTTATATCTAATATTTTTACTGTATTTCTACAGAATGAAGCTCTCCCAGAACATTTCTCATTTCCCAAATTCCAGATTATCTCTCCTTTCCACAGTTTCTCTGCTTGAAATCATTCTTCATTTGTTAAAAATCTTGTGTCTACATGTATTACACCACTCCAAAATCTCTATTCTTCTTACTGTATTCTTAATACTATTCACATTTACAGAAAGCATTTTAAATTTTTCATTTTCCCTTTTCCTTAAATTCATGGTTTCATAAATTCATACATAATTACTAGGCTAGCTTTCTTAACAGGCCATTCTAAGCCTAGCCAATTTCCCTCCCAAAGGTAAAAATCAAATACTTGTGTCTGTGTGAGTCAAACACCATAACCATTAAAAAAAACAGTCATTAGCTGTATATATTCTTTTTCATCCATTTCCTTTCTTTTTTTGTACTTATCCCTTTAAATGTGCTTTTTTCTGTCTTTCACCCTTATACCAATATTTTTTTACTTCCCAGTTTATATCTTCTTCGTTGTTTATTTTAAAATCTTCTTCTATGTCCTCTTTATTATTTTATTCTCATCAATTGTTTCTTCCGCTTCTACTACTTCTAAAATTTATTCTCTTTGTTTGTTGTCTTCTCCTTTTTCTTTCTTACTCTTATTTGCATTTTGCAATCCATCCATAAATGTCAGATTTTGTTATATTTATAACATTTCACTTCACATTTTTTTAATCATGCCCCATTTTCTCACAAGTATAACATTTTATTTTGTCACATTTGCTTAGCAAATGTCCTACTTTTGCACAAACATACACACACACACACACACACACATATATATATATATATATATGAGCCCCTTTTGTCATAAAAGTCTTTACCTAAAGTTTTCAAATGTCCTTTCAATGTCTCTTTTTCTATCTCTGTTCAAAATTGTACATAAATTTTCTTTTTTGATTCCCCATTAAATGATTTTTATTACATAAAAATTCCATGGGTTACAGTCTTTATTTTTTTCAGTTCTCTAAGAAAAAAATCCTTTGAAAAAATAGCTTTAAATATAATGTCACAAAATTTCTCTGTTAAAAATAATAAATGTTCTTATCTCATGTACTCTTACATCCAAAGGAGCTATTAAACTGTCCCACACTTCATAACTGTCCATTTATTTGTTTTTTTTTTACTTTGAATGCTTACCATATACTTCCATTTTTCATTTTTCTCTGCCTTCTTTTCTACTACTCCCCTTCTGTCTTCATTTACTTTCTCTGCACATTTTCTTTTGAATCTCATCACTATTCTTCAGGATTGTTTCTGCATTCTCATTTTGTATTTTCTCCATAATGTCCACCAGGAAATATTTCCTTCATTTTCTGGCTCACTCTGCACCACTATTTCTTTAAGTAAATATCCCGCAACCCTCCCGACTGGAGGATTGTAATTATACATCAATCATATATATCTCCATCAAACATATTTTTGAAATACCTCCTCAGAATCCTGCACACATTCTCCAGTCTCAATATTTTCTTTCACCTCCATTTCTCTCACCAGTCCATCATCTCCTTCTCTCTCCATCTACAGCTATGTTTTCCCAGGAAACCTCTGTGTCTGGAATGGAAACAGAAAGTGCTTCTGAAAAATGGGTCCCACACGCAATAATAAGTAGGGTTTTTTATTGATATATACATTACATATTCTTTACATATTTACATTATTTACATCTATTTACAAATCTCCATACATTATAAACTTCAATTTAAGCATTCCCAACTTTTTTCCACAACCAAAACATTATTTTTTTCAAAATCTTTGTCAAAGTCCATTTTCCATTGTATTTCATTTCATTTAGTCTCTCATTCCATATAGTCCATGATGCTTAAAATATTACTCTGTCCATTTCCTTCACTTCTTCCTGTGTACGTGCACCATAATAACCAAATTCTATTATGTCCATATTTATTTGTTCAACTTTTAACAAACTTTTCACCCTCTTATCTTTACATATGTCTTTCCACAAATTATTAACTCTTTCACATTTCAAAAACACATGCTTAGTAGTTTCAAACTCTCCACATTTATTACATATTCTATCTTGCTTTTTTAATATGGCATATTTGCCTTAATCAGCAATTTTCTAATAGACAATCTCATTAAAAAATCATTACATTCTTTAATCTTTTTATAGTTATTGTATCTCATCATTATGGCTTTTTTTCTTATCTATTTCTGAATCTTTCCATGGATCAGTACAATAAAATGCTTTCATAATACTTATGTACCATTCCTTTCTATTTTCTCACATATTCTTTTTTATTTTTCCATAACACAATTTTGTTTTGGCACTCTTTCATTTCTTCATTCACAATGCTTTTATTTAGTTTTTTTAACTTCCATTCCTTCCCACAATTCTTTGTATTTATAATATAGTATCATGTCTATCAAGTTTTTATTTTTCTTCATAATTCCTTTTAATACCATACATAAAATTAAACATGTTGCGTGTACTATTGGGCTTATTAAACCCAAACATCCTTGCTCTTCTTTCATATACAGAATCCCTCTTTTGACTGGATCCAGTCTAGAGCCCCATATAAAAGAGAATATAATCATCATGAATTCCTTTTTGTACTTAATAGGAATCATATAAATGTTAGCAACATAAGCAATTTCTCCTATTATCATGGTGTTCAACTAATGTGCTTTTTTCTATATAAAAATCTACATGATTTCCAAAAATTTGTCATGTCCTTTACTTCTTTGAGTATATTATCCCATTATTGTTGTCTGTAGTCATTCCTTACAAATGTTTTTTTCTAATATATTTATATATTTTCCATTAAACTCAACACCTCCTATCATACCTTCAAAACCAAATCCTTTACTTTTCTCCTTATTTAAACTTAAACCAATGTCTTTTTAAATGTATACTTAATTTTTCATTTACTTTTTCCATCCATACTTTATTTTTAGCAATTAATACAATACATCTGCATGATTATACATTACTGGCAATTGTACTTCCTTCATAATTTTGTATCCACCACTACTTGACATTTTATTAATTTCCTTCACTATTACATTCATAACTAATAAGAAAATGACACTACTAGCTACTAACCCTGCTTTATTTCACATTCTATTTTTATTTCTTCCCCAATTCAGCATTTACATTTAGTTTCACATAGTTGCTTTCATAAACAGATTTGTAATTTTGAAATTTTTGTTTTGCTTACATTATTCCCCATAATGATTTATATTGGATATTATCATAAGCTTTATTTATATACCTTATCATAACCTTCAATTCTACATTTTTATTTATGATATCAATTATTTCTCTTATTATCCATAATAACTCTTGACTTCCTTTTCATTTTCTTCCAAATACATTTTGGTTATATAGTCTACCCATTTTTTCTGTAACCTTTTTGTTATTATTCTCATAAAACAATTTATAATCTGTATTATTCAATGTTATAGGTCTCCAACTTTTTATCTCTTCTTTATTTCCTTTTTTAAATATAAATGTTATAACTCCTGTACATATCTCTTTCTCTTTAATTTCAGTTTCTAACCATTCATTCATAACTTCTACAAAAATTATTTTTTGCCACTCTTTCATTTCTTTATACATACCATATGCTATTCCGTCCAGTCCTGTTGCAGAATTCATGTTAATATCTTTTAAAATTTCATTCAATTCTTTTATGGTTATTTTTTGTTCTAAATACTCATTATCTTCCTTATTTAATTTTCCACTTCTATATCTTTGTTGTATGTTTTCTTCTTTCTTAACAAATAATTCCAATACATATTCTTTAATTATTTCATGTATTCATTCTTGCTGTCTTATTTTCTTACCTTTCTTATTTTTTAATTCCCTTATTATTTTCCTTATTTTATTAATTTACTCAAATATGGTTTTACCTCTTCTTTCCTTGTAAAAAATATTTTTGCTTTTATAACAAATTGTTAATTTTAATTTGATTAATTTTATATATTTATCTTTCTTTTCAATAAACTGAATTTTTCTTCTCTAATAAGTCTCTAAATGTTTCTTGACAATATGTTATATCTCTCTTTTTTTCTTTTCTTCCTTATGTATTCTAAAAATACTATTTATGTTTTTCTTCCAAATTAAGCCACCAAACAATTCAATTCTCGTGAAACTCCCTCATAGTTGTCTGATTTTTTCCATAATTCCACAAGTTCTTTTTTTCTCTTCTAAATCTAATTCATTTTAATTAATTCTCTTTATTGCTTTTCCTATTCTTATATATTTTTCATGTTCCTGTACTTTAGGTCATATTGCCACATGATCTGAAAATCCAGCATACTTAATTCCTTTTTATATATTTTAAACTATCAGATATTAAAAAATAATCAGTTTGTATCCTAATTACATCCCTTTTATAGGTCCACTGGTTATTCTTCCATACACTTAACTTTCCACTTCTCATAATGTTTTAGCCATTTTAACATCATAATTGCTCTTATTTTTCCTTAACTTACAATTAAAATCACCCACCACTATAATGCCCATATTTACACAAGCATATTCAAGAATGTTTTTAAACATAATTTCTCTCTTTAATTGTTACATGTGCATATAAAGCTATAATTCTATACACATATATTTCCATCTCATGTTTATTATTGGAGTTTGGCCTAGTTCCACTATGGTTGCATCTAATATTCTAATGTTTTTTTGACATAATATACATGTGCACAAGCATGTTTCTTTCCCCATGTTCCAAACTACCACACCATTCCAAACATTTTTTCAGTTTGTGTTCTTTCTTCCTCTGTTAATAATCTGATATCTTCTAAAACAATATGTGCATCTACTGCAGCACACCATTGTAATACACCTATTCTCCTTTTAAGATTTTTCATACTGTTCACATTTAAAGCTAAAATTTTCAGCTTTTAAGAACAGTTAGTATAATAAAATGTTTATCTCTTTACTTTCTTATTTTCTCTAAGCATTATGTTTTTGAATTTTCTTTTCCTTTCTTTAACTCTTTTCCCTATGGAATTATTTTTATTTCTTACTGTGTACCAATCTGCTTCTCCCTCACTTGTCTCCTCTGTTTCTTTTTCCTTGTTATTTTCTTTAACTTCATGTATAACCTCTTTATCAGTTACATCTTTTTGTACATTTCCGTATATAACACATTCTACTATCTCTGTATTCTGTATAACTTCATTTTCCTTTTCCTTTTCATTTTCTTGCACATTCATTTCACATTCTAGCCATGAATGACCAGTTTTGCCACATTTCTTACACTTTAAATAACTTTTTTGCATTATGCCCTGTTTTACCACATAAATAACATCTTTTTTTATTACATTCATAGGTTCATAGGTTCATACTAGGCTATCTGCCCTAGGGCATTTATAAGCCTAGCCAGAGTGTGTTTGGCTTTCGCCACCCATTTTAAATTAATTTTGCTATGCCTTTTTTTGAGGTTAGTATACTGTGCCTCTGTCTAACAGTGACACAAAAGTGATAGCCGGGGTAAACCTATGATCTCCCATCCACTCATCAAGATTCCTCTTGAAGAGAGTCAATGTGGGACTCTGCCTAACCTGGACTGGGATTTTATTCCAGAGTGAAGGGAGCCTCTGGGTTATGAATCTGTCCCTCCAGCATGTCCTATTTATTTCAGTGCTGAGGTTCAAGTCTCTCGAGCGCATAGCTCGATGGGATTGGATTTTCTGAGGTGCAGCATGTCCATTAATTCCGGGTTGGACATGGCTTTATACGTCAGGCACAGATCGCCTCTGAGCAGGCGGTATGCCACTGAGTAGAGCTGGAGTTTCTTTAACCGGGCAGCATATGGCATCTGTTTGAGCCCTTTGATCCTCTTGGTGAGGTACTTTTGGGGTCTTACCAGTTGCTGCAGGTGTCTGGTAAGGTACATCCCAAAAGGGGCATTGTACTCAATTATGGGCCTGATGAGGGATGAGTAAAGAGGTACGATGACCTCCCCTGATCTAGATGTGACTCCCTTCATGATTAGGTGGGCTATATAAAATGTTTTTCTAACCACTTTGGCCACGTGGTTGTCAAATGAGAGATTGCTTTCAACTTGGGTCCCCAGGTCCCTAATGACGTCTTCTGTACTTAATGGATTACCACCTATGTGGTAATTTGTGGGCACTTTGTTTTTGCCAAAGGGGATGACTATACACTTTTTGGCGTTTAGCTTGAAGCCATGGCTCTGGCACCAGTTGTCTGTTTCTATGAGGCCCTTTTGGAGGATGCTTGTGTCGGCTGGAGAGTTGATTATGGCACCCAGTTTGCAGTCATCTGCGAACTTGGTCAGCCACAGTCCTTCCGTGTTGGCCTGTACCCGAGAAATATATACCGAACAAGAGAGGTCCCAGGACTGAGCCTTGTGGGACGCCACTTGTAACTGGTTTGGAGTCTGACATGGCTCCAGCAATTCTAACCATGTGGGTTCTGTCCTTGAGCCAGTTTGCAACCCATCTAGTGACATAGGGGCTTATATTTAAGCTGGCGAGCTTATCTATAATGCCCGAGTGGGGTATTGTATCGAAGGCTTTTGCGAGGTCCAGGTAGGCTGTGTGGACCACCTTCCTCTCGTCAATGGCCTTGGTGACTGTTTCAAAGAAATTGACCAGGTTTAAGAGGCAGGATCTGCCCTTAACAAAGCCAAACTGGGTAGGATCCAGTGTCTGTAGGTCCCCAATATCTTTATTTATGAGGTCCATGATGATCCTTTCTATAGCTTTGCAGACCAAGCTAGTCAGGCTTATGGGGCGATAGTTTCCAGGATCCACTGAGGCACCACCTTTGTGGAGAGGGACCACTGTTGCTGTACGCCACTCTTTGGGTACATATCCTGTAGTAAGGCTAAGACTGAACAGTAGTTTTATGTTTGGGTTTAGCTCTTCTTGGAGTTCATGTAGGATGCAGCCCGGGACACCATCTGGTCCCATTGATGCTGTGTTTTTTGCTTTGGAGAGGACAGCTCTTACCTGAACATCTGAGATGTCAGGGGGGCAGCACTCTGTTGGGATAGATATTTGCCCTTTTGGTGGGGAGAGGGGGGAGAAGTTTGCACTGAACCTGTCAGCTAGGATGTTGGCAATGTCTGTGGGCTTGGTGTATTTTTTGTCATTTTGGACTAATTCTGAGCATATCTGGGAATTCCCACCCAGGTTCCTAACATAACTAAAGAAAGCCTTGTGATTATCCTAAGTGTCCTGTGCAATTTTTCTCTTGAAGCTGGCCTTAGACGATTTTATGAGTGCCCGTAGTTTTTTGCTAATACTGATCAGAGATGCCTTCCCTTTTTGGGATTTTGCTCTATCATGTAGTAGCTTCCTCCTTCTATTGTATAGTTTGTTTATGGCTGGGGTCCACCAGACAGGACGTCTGCCTTTGGAGGATTGGGTCTTGGTTTTATTTGGGATTGCATGATCCATGCATTCCTGAAGGTGTTCATAGAATGCATTTATAAAGGATTCTGTGGTCTGGGTTGTATTTTCCACAGGCCCAGTGGCTTTGAAGGATTTCGCCTCGGTTTTGAGGCGTGTGAAATTTGCTTTAGAGAAGTTTTTCACTGTGGTTTTCTGGGCAGGGGGTGGGGTTGGGATGTGAATATCCAGTGAGATTAGTTTATGGTCTGATCTTACCAGTGAGGGATACACTTCTGGTCTGGAGCATAGTGTCCCCATGTTGGTGATGATCAGGTCCAGTATGTTTTCCCCTCTTGTGGGAGTGGTAACAAGTTGTTCCATAGCATTTGAGTTTATAAATTCTAGGAACCTTTGGGCTAGGGTGTTGGAGCTAGAGTAATGCTCCCAGTCTATGTTTGGGTAGTTGAAGTCACCCAATATAATGGTGTTTGGAGAGACCTTCATATTTTCCAGTATTCTCAGGAAGGCCAAGTGGGGTTCCTGTGTTTGGGAGGGTGGTCTGTAGCAGGCTATAAACTGGAAGGCAGTTTTACCCACAGTTAGTTGCACATGGATAGTCTCTGATGCTTCGTGCTGTGCCACCAACCTGGAGTTGTGGGTATCGTTGACGAATATTGATACTCCCCCTCCTTTTGTGGTTCGGTCCAAGTTTTGGGGCTGAAAAGCAAGGTATGAGGTATAACCTGGTAGTGCTGGGGTGCTCTCGGGAGCCTTGAACCAGGTTTCTGTTACTGCACAGATATTGATGTTCTCCATGCTAAGGAGAGTTTCGAGTGCATGCATCTTGAGGTTTAGACTTCTGGCGTTGAGTAGCATTACTCTTAGTTTCTTATCCCTTGTGATACCTATGGAGGTGGGTTTGTCTTTTGAGCCTTGCCTAAAAAAGGCACTATTTGGGTAGCAAGAGCCTTTGCCAATATCCAAAAGCCCAGGGGTGACAGGTGCAAGCCGTCCCTAGCGAAGCATCGTGGCTTGTCGAGCATGTCATCCCAGGCTGACAGGCATTGGATCCCCTTTGAATGACACCAACACTTAAGCCAATTGTTGAAATTGATCATCTTGTCTTCATATTGTGGCATCATTCTTGGTGAGGGTAAGATGCTACTCAAGGTCAGGGTCATACCGGCCTGGGCTACATGCTCAGAGAGCTCCTCTATGTCTCTTTTCATGTAGTCCAGGGAGGTACATCTCAGGTCATTCACACCAGCATGGACAATGACTGAGTCATATTTGTATTTGCCTTGGAGTGACCTGAGTGCTTGTGTTATGTGGCGGATCCTAGCCCGACAGGCAGCTCACCGTGACCTTCTCCTTGTTCAGCCTGGTGAGCAGGACGTCAGTGTGCCTGACAATAGAGTCACCTATTACAAGTGTATCAGGTGTGTTGTTTAGCCTTAAGGGCTGTGACTGTTCGGCACACTGGCTTTGTGAGCTATGTGTTGCACATGTTTTGTTTTGGGGTAGCGGTTGCTTGGGTGTCTGCTTTGGAGGTCTCTGCTGCTTAGGCAGATTTTTATTTAGAGCCGAGTATGTTTTTGTGTGTTTATGTGTTTGGTTTGTTGTCGTGGTAGGTCTATGTGAGACTGGAATTGTAGTGAGTGTGGTTTCCTTCTCCTCCTGACTTGTTACGCCAGTACTGAGTTGAGAGAGCTTAGCCTCCAGTTTGGCTATATGGTTGCACCTCTCACATGTGTTGGAATTTGTTGGGAGGAGGAGAGGGTTGTCTGTGTACATGAGGCAGTTGTAACATTGCCTCAAGATTCCCAGATTCACCAGCTGGACCGGAGAGGAGATTGACAACTGACCTTTGGACATGCTAGAATAGTATTGGGAATTCCTTTATAATTGAAAAAAAGGGCCAGTGGGGAACAAGGTACTCAAGGGGAGTTTGTGAGGGTGTAGTGCTTTTAATTTTTTAGAGCTGACTTATATAATTGCTTTAGTGAGCAAGTGCCAGGTAGCTTAAATGCAATGTGCTACAGGTAACTTAAATGCAAAAACGACAAACAGTAACTTTCTTTCAAGTGAAACAAGGAAATAAGTACAGTAAGCAATGCAGATATCACTAGGGATCCACAGAAGTGCTAAAAAGCCGCGTTTTAGGTGGAATTAGCGTTTCAGGGAAATAAACAAGCAACAAGCATACAAATAAAGCTAGATTCAGCAGGCCTGGATCTAGTCTATGCTACAGCAAACAAGGTGTACCAATTTCAATAAGAAACAGTTAGAATATGCAGGCACTATAAGCCTCTAACCAGAAATTCCCTGCTCAGAAGGGCAGAGTCCAGCCTCTCCTCCCACAAGAGTGCAGACCGTAATCCTTCTTAATGTAAAATAACTGGCCTGAAGCCCAAGTGCTTAAACCAGAACTAATAGACTTTTAGAATAACAGACACTGAGCTCTCAATCAGCAGTTCCCAACTTAGAAGGATGTAAGCTACCTGTCCTGTCACCACAGTGCAGGCCACAAACCTTCCTAATGTAAAACATCTGGTCTGAAGCCCAAGTGCTTAATCCAAAAGACTTAGAAATGATAGCTACACTTTAATCAAGTTACTACCAGCAGTAATAAATACAACTGAATACTTTAAAGAATGTCTGGATTAGTGCTCAAGTTATACAAACAAAACTAGATTCAGCAGGCCTGGATCTAGTGTATGCTACAGCAAATGAGGTGTACCAATTTCAGTAAGAAGCAGTTCAAATATGCAGGCACTATAAGCTTTAACCAGAAATTCCCAGCTCAGAAGGACAGAGTCCAGCCTCTCCTCCCACAAGAGTGCAGAACACGAACCCTCTTAATGTAAAATAACTGGCCTCAAGCCCAAGTGCTTAAACCAGAATTAATACACTTTTAGAATAACAGACACTGAGCCCTCAATCAGCAGTTCCCAACTTAGAAGGATGTAAGCTACCTGTTCTGCCACTACAGTGCAGACCACAAACCTTCCTAATGTAAAACTGGTCTGAAGCCCAGGTGCTTAAACTAAAAGGCTTACAATGAGTTACACCAAGCAGTAATAAATACAATTGAGTACTTTTAAGATGACGCAAAAGCAAAGTAAAGTAGGAAAAAACACAAATACAGTAAAAGCAGATACATTTTTTTTTTTTTTTCATTAATGATTATTTTTTCCACAAAAATAACAAGTTTTTGGTTGACTCCTGTATTTCACAAAACCTCTATTACCATGAACATTAATAATACTAGGTATGTGCATAACATTATCATTTTCCATTTTCATAGGTTCATAGGATGATACTAGGCTACTGGCCCAGAGGACCTTAGAAGCCTAGTCAAGAATTTTGCCCATGTTCCCTCAAAGTCAGCACCTGTTTCCTCTGTCCACCATACAGGTGGAATCCCAAGGGTATATTTTCTGTTTCCCATACAGTTGTCCAGGTTCCTCTTAAAGAGGGCTAGAGAGGTACTCTGCTTGACATGGAGAGGGAGTCTATTCCACAGACAGGGGAGTCCTTGTTCTATTGATGTCACAGACCAGTTTAAGGCCTTGCATGTGGGTTGCATGAGTGGAGTTTGTCTTACAGATATGCAGCAACTCCATCAAGGCTTGGTCTGAAATAGTCTTGTATGCCAGATAGAGGTAACCTCTGAGCAGTCTGTATGAGACTGAGTACAGGGACAGGGCTTTTAGCCTATCTATATAGGATAGGTGTTTGAGACCCTGGATTTTCCAGGTCAGGAACCTCTGTGGTGTCTCCAACTGCAGCATGTACTTGGCAAGGTACATGCAGAAGGGGGAATTGTACTTGATAATGGGTCTGATAAGGGAGGAGTACAGAGATGTTATGACCTCCATGTTCCTGGATGAAATACCTTTATTTGTGAGGTGGGCCTTGTAGAAAGCCTTCCTTACAATGGAGGCAATGTGGTGGTCAAAAGTCAGGTTGCTATCAACCTGGGTGCCCAAGTCCCTCACGGCTGATTGCATGCTTAGTACTTTGTTATTAATGTGATAATTAGTGTGGATGATATTTTCACCAAAGGGGATAATGATGCATTTATTGGCATTCATTCAGTTTGAGGCCATGCTTCTGGCACCAGTCATTAGTTTGGGTAAGGCCCTCTTGGAGAATGTTCACATCACTAGGGGAATTTAAGACAGCACCCAGCTTGCAGTCATCTGCAAACTTGGTCAGCCACAGACCACTGGTATGAGCTTGTACCTCAGAAAAGTATATCCCAAACAGTAGAGGCCCCAAGACCAATCCTTGGGGTACACCACTCATTACGGGTCTACCACCAATCCTTGCGGTACACCACTCGTTAAGGGTCTACTGCTAGAGGTGGCTTCCCCTTCTTTGACTGAGTGGGTTCTATCAGTGAGCCAGTTAGCTACCTATCTGGTAACATATGGGTTGATGCCCAGCTGGGAGAGTTTATCTATTATGCCTGAGTGGGGAATAGTGTCAAAGGCTTTGGCTAGGTCAAGGTAGGTGGTGTGCAGTGTCTTCCCCTCGTCCATGGCTTTGGTGACTGCTTCAAAGAAGTCAGCCAATTTTAACAGACATGGTCTCCCTTTGATAAAACCAGACTGTGTGGGGTCAAGCATTTGGAGGTTGCCAATGTCCTTGTTTATAAGGTCCATGATAATGCGTTCCATGGCTTTGCAGATCAGGCTAGTTAGGCTGATGGGCCTATAATTGCCTGAGTCAGTGGATGTTCCACCATTATGTAGAGGGATGACAGTGGCTGTCTTTCATTCAGCTGGTGTTCAGGCTTTGGTTGAATAGGGTGTCTATCGGAGCTGAGAGCTCATGCCTGAGTTTATGTAGGATACAGCCAGGGATGTTATCGGGTCCCATGGAGACTGTATTTTTTGCCTTTGAGAGGGCATTAAGGATCTGCTCCCTGGTGATGAGGGGAGGGGGGCAGGTACTGGGGAGGTTCTATATTACAAGATCGAAGCTTTACTTAATCGAATAAGTAAAGCTCGAACTTGTAATATCGAAACCATAAATTATCGAATGGCCGATTTAACCCAGGGAAACATTTTCCTTGGCTGTTCTGTGGAGTATGCTCATTTCTCCCATTTGGAGTGATGTCAGAGTTGGTATATTTAGGTAGGAGGGGTGTGTGGTGGGTGAAGCCCCCCCCCTTGATTTCGGATGTAAAGGGGGTTTTTTTTGGTTCAGCCAGGGAAATGTTTTCCTTAGTTGAATTGGCCGTTCGACAATTTTAGCTGTCAATATTACAAGATCGAGCTTTAGTTATTCGATTAACTAAAGCTTCGATGTAATATAGATGCACTGGGGATGTCCTGGTTTACTGATGGGGGGATGGAGGGGTGAAGATTTCACTGAACTTGTCTGCCTGCAGGTTGGCTATATCTATAGCGTTTGTGTATGTGGTGTTATTGACCACCAGTTCAGAGCAGATTTGAGTGTTGCCTTTGAGATTTTCAGTATTACTCCACAGTCCCATCCCCCAAGCCATAGTCCTCTTTCATCATATACTTTTGTAGTCTTCATTACTTCTTTACATATAGTTAACAGATGCTCTTTCAGTTCTTTTGCTTCAACTTCAGTTCTAAACTGGATTATTATTCTTTTTTTTTTTTTTTGTCTGTACAAAACTTGCATGACATATTCTGACCATGGATAAATACTTTTCTTTTGTTCATATGCACCTAAAAAATGTCCATGGCCTGCTCAGACTCAAATATCAAGTCACCAAATATATCTTTATTAATTAAAATGAATGCTCTCACCTCTTTTGCTTTGACACCCAGAGGTGCTATGATAGAGTCCCAAACCTTATACCTGTCCAGACTTTCTTCTTTTTTTACAGCTCACACGTACTGCATACTTCTTTTTTGTTTCTTTTATTTCTTTTTTTCTTCTTTGCTCCTTCTCCCACAGTTTGTGCATAAGTTTTTGCCTCTTCTTCTTCTTTTTCTTCTTCTATTTTCTCCATGATGTCACTCCATGAAATTGCTGCTCCACTTTCTGGTTCACTTTGGTTTACCATTTCTTCCTAATAATCATCCCGCAACCCTCCCGATCGGAGGGTTGTAATTATGCATTTCTCAGAGGTAATTGTTTCTCCTTCAAACAATCTCCTCTGAAAGTTTTCCTCTGAATCTATTTCTGTTACAGCTGTGATCTCCTTTTCTTCCAGTATCACTGTTTTTTCTGCACCCACAGCATCAGAATAAACTTCTGGTAGTGATTCTACAATTTCAGCTACATTTACATCAACCTTCACTTCATTTTCAGCAAAAGGTAAATCAGCCATATTTTCTTCCTTTTCCGCCTGGCTGGTTCCTAGCCTGGACAGAAAATGGGAAGTCAGGATGTGTAACACACAAATCCTTCCCACGACTACCAAGAGTAGAGGAAGTTCCTTGGATGCCCTAGCAAATTTTTCTAGTAGTATAAATACCAACTCTAGTCTCCCTAGAAAAGAGGGTACTACCCAGTCAACAAAGAATAAAAAATAAGTACTGGGCACCTTTTTATCCTGTTTGTCATAAAAATGTTAACAACTGCTTTGCTTAATTCTACTACTCCATGCTTCTTAGGTAATGTTATCGTTGACTGGTTAGATGAATAGCATGCTCAGCTATAAATCTTTAGCAAAGTCATGTCTTTTTTTTCTGTGGTGAAATATGTGAATGGTATATCTGATGACAACTCAGAACACTCACATGTGCTCCATATTGCACAGAGAACAACTGAGCATCATGAAAACTAGTATAATAAGAAAGAAAGGTCATGTCTAATTGTATGTGAAGTCATGAAACTTTGAACAGTGTTATTTGAAGGTATTAGGTATGCTATTACCTTTGCAAAGAACTACAAAAGAAAGAAATTAGTACAGAGTAACAGAAAATATTCAGGAAAGATACTAGTGGATCCTTCACATATCTTAAAATTTTACATTAGTGAATGAAACACAAATGAGACACAGCTCCCTAAAACCCACAACAGTGGAAACATTGAATCAAACTGATCTTTGTTCAAAGTACATTAAAAAAAGCAAACCACTAAAACTCCAAAAATTAAAAAAAAAAAAAACTCCTACTAATGGTTAAGGTGTTTGCCTTACAAACACAAGGTGCAGGGGTTGAGTCTCACAAGGGATAATTGGCTAGGCTTAAAATGGCTCGCAAGGGCAGTTAGCTTAGTACTAACCTATGAACCTATATATTGTAATATAAACAAAGAGAATTTGAGTCAGTTGTATGGAAGCTCATATTCCTGACAATATTTTTCCAGCTATATAAGTGCTTTGTTCAAAGATATAATGATTCATTCAAATTGCCTTGACATATTGAAGCAGAAGTAAAAATTTCAGTGGGAAGCCAAGCAACCACCACAGTCTCAGGGGTCATCTAGAGTTCAGGGTTTTACTATCAAAAAGTTGAAAATCAAAACAAAAAAAATCTACTTACTTGATCAAACTGACATTCCGCATTTGGCAATGTCACTTCTACGCAATGTCGAAAATCATCACCTCAACTTGTCAGAAAATGTCAGAAGGTGATGTCAGACCCTCAGGCATTTGTGCTGAAGCTGCTGTATGAATTGTACATCTACAGCACAAGTGCAACCCCTTTGCACTACCCATGTGGAGGGCTGAGCCCCCCACACCCCTGCAAATTATATATTCCATCTCCGAGATTGCACTATATTGAGGAAAAGAGTACATTTCACAATCTCCACTGTAGTGCAATCTGTTATCAGAACATCGAATGCACACTACCATTTTCTAATGTGCATTTGAACATTTTTCAGAACAGCATTATGGAAACTGGAAAAGACGCATTCGTCCATTCTAGTTTTACGTAAGTGCCGTTCCACATTTTGATAGTAAACCAAGTTCACGAAGGAAGGTCAGATGTGAAGCAAACTGAACTTTCTTCTTTGGCTATACCTTGTAGATTAGCTGAGAGAAAATTCATCAGTCCAAGTGAATGTATTCATGCTGCAAGGCTACCATTTTAGTTATTTATTTAAACCTTCTTGACTAGGTTAGTTGACCTGTTTTCAGAGGAGACCTGAGGTGGTAATTCTTTCTGATTAGGGGAAATTTGGCCTCGGTATTGTGAATCTTCCCCTATTCTTTTCAGTAAGTGCAGAGGTATCTTTTACATTCCCCTGAGCAACCACCAAGTCAGACAGATGGAGCCTTGGGTTAATGTCTCATCCAAAGGATATCACCTAACTATTGTACCAATAGGATGATGATAATCACTTTACTGGTACAGCTGTCTAGTACATTTGTCCTACTAGAGCAAGATACATATGATTCTGTGATGGGCTACTGCTCTGTTTATAATGCCAGATCATATAGTTAAGGAGATGGAACAATTAGAATGTCTCCCACTAACAGCTGCAGTTGTGAAGCAGCAGCATTTGTTACCAATGGTCATGAAAACTTCATGAGCTAAGTGTTAACTTATGTTATATGTACTCCTCAGATAGACTGGGATTATATAGAGAAATGTGATGAAATTTGAAGGGAAAAACAAGAATGCAAATGTGGGAGGACATATACTAAGTCTAAGGGTGCAGTACCACAGAAGAGTCTCCTTATTCCAAGTGACAGTAATATAGGAATTAGTATATAAGCAGCAAAGATGTATGGAGTGCATAGGAAGGAAATTCTGTAAAGCTCTTGCTGCAAGTTTCAGAATTCAGTATTTTTTTAGGCTGAATCACAGTTGGCATTTTGAAATAATGGCAATTGCGTGATTATATTTCTTACTTCTGATATGGAATAATTTTATGGCTTGGTTGGACATCCTTCTTGACTGATATGTGGTCCACCACAGTTTATAGGAGTTATAATTATGTGCTGTTAAATCTTGTGAACATTTTGGATACCACATATACCACCTTGGTCCCTGAAAATGTGGAGGCTACTGCTATCTAGGCTCACTCTTTATGAGATTGTCCAGAACCACCCAGGTCTTACTGTTGGGTATGGGGTTGTTGCCACACTGCTGCATGTTAGCATCCTTGTTGATAAACAGAGCTGGACAATTATTGTATATGTTTTGTTCACTAAAATGTCAGCCCTAACAATTACAACATTTGGTTGTGAATGTGTTTAGAATATTTCTACTTGAAATATAATTGAATTCATTATGCCCAGGTACTTAGAGAGTGCAATAAAGCTGCATATTTGTGTTTATTATATTTCTAATAGTTTGTTCTATTAAAACTGTGGGATATTGTTATCAATTGGACTGGCCTGCTATATATTTTTTTAATACTTTCAGACTTTTATTTTTTGCCAAATTCATCTTGATTGGCTAAATGATATTCTAAAAATACCATTCATGTGAAAAATAAAGCAATGAAAAGCATGCTCAGTAAAATACAAACAAGGCCTTTTTGCAGGGGGGAGGCACCCCTACAAACCCCCCCTCCATCTCATATAAACCAACTCAGCTTATATATATTAACTCCATGGTGGCACAGCAGTTGGAAAATTGCAACCTCAGAGATTGCTTAAAGTGGTTTTCATTGTTGTTGTTGCTGCTACTGCTGCTGCTGTTGTATAGACAGTATTAATTTGAATAGAATTCATAGAACTGATTGGCTCTAATTTTCCATGGAAGGTAGGCTTCTGGTCAAGGTGAAGCAATGTTTGGTTAACTGATCTGCTCAGTCATACGATAGGTAAAAAAGGCTGTGGGAAACAGTGACATAGCTAGGCGAGGGCAAGCGGGGTGGTCTGCCCAGGGCAGCACTTTTGGGACTGTCACATAGTTTTAATAAAAAAAAAAAAACATTTTTTTAGGGGCATTCTTCTTTAAGAATGGTCCCGTATCATCACATCCTGTTCTTAGGTCTGGTCGCATCACATCTGTGCATGCTCCTGTACACCCACACAATTTTAAAAAATGTTTGCTGCCTGTAAGGGGGAGATTGTTGTTGCTGCTCACATTTCACACAAGGATGTTGTAATTAATCCATTCTTATTGCTGCTGCACATTTCAAGTAAACCTGTTCCAAATAAGGGGATGTGATGCCCGTACCCTGGCCCAGCAGTCAAGGAGCCTCAATCCTCACCACTAACACCAGTGAGGGGCGTCTCATTTAGGAGGAAAGGATAACAATACACACAGTAAAGTGCAATTTTCCTTAAGAGCACACAGAGATCACAGTCAGTCCGAGGCTGGTCACTCCCTTGTTCTCCAGTGAGACTCCCCACTGGCACAGCTATAGGATCCAGATCTCAGCCTAGCTGGGCAAGCTAAAACCTCCAGCACCCTCTCTGTCCAACCAGGGCTTTATGTCCCTGCCCAAGTAGCTGACACACACACACTTTGAGATAAGAGTTTATACAACCACACAGACACTCCTGGGAAAGGCTGGCACAGGTTCTCCAGTTGTGCCCCTATTACCCAGACTATACGGTAGTACCGCCTGCCACCACCCAGCTAATATTTATCAGCTACTCAAAGGCCCTTCAAAGGGTGTGCAATTATTACGGTGCAATATTATTATCCAATTGGTAGTATAACTAAAGAGTCACGACTTATTAGAGTGACTTGGTACAGTAATCACTATAAATATGCAATGTACTCTAGAGCTTCAATTATCTCTACACAAAACAGCCACAGTTGAAAGGTTTTAAAATATTTAATAATAAGCAATAAAAACACAAGACAATACTTCTTACTACACAGTGCTAGCCAAGAGTTCAGAGATCACAGAAAAATACTTAAAACAATTCAGTAGTACAGTTCTGACATCACAGAAAAACACTTAGTCTAATCTTTCTAGTTCCTATCTATTTCTAAAAGAAAAACGCAAGTCTAAGATAAACTTACATAAGAAAACAGGCAGAGTGCCGATGAGTTGGATGGTCAATACAAAATGCTTATCCATCTCTGGTTCTCTCTGTTTAAATTGAAATTGCAGTTCTGATTCACATTACATCATTCTTCACACTTTCCTGGGGTTCTCAGGCTACACATTACATCATTCTTCACACTTCCCTCCATTCCCAGGCTAACAGAAACTGCATTTACATTCTTAACATCTCCTTTTGTTATCTTGCAGCTGGTCAGGAAGCAGAGCAATAAAAATACATTTACATGTTTAAATCCAGCAATTTAACTCTTGGTTAAAACAATAGAAAGAATTTCTTCATCTAGACCCTTCGGCACCACTGTCTACATCAAAGGGTCACCACATGCTTTACTTTGGTCAGTAGAGTGCACTATTGTCACATTTTTTCCCAGTTCCACATGTAACACTATTTCTTTACATTTAATACAACAAGCCTGCAGTTTATATTCATATTTACAAATGACAGAATTATCTGCAAAATTATATCTGGCCAGGCTGGCAGCCTTTATCTATCTTTACCCACTCTTCACATATCACCCCCCCCCCCCAGAGAAATCAAGCTAGTTTTTCAAGTGACCCTTGAGAAACGCTGCTTGAGAGGGTCAGGTCTATCTGAGTATACCTACCCCATTCCCTGTCTTGAGAGCCCATCTGCATTGGCATTGTTAATCCAACTGCGGTGCTGCACTGACCTATCATATGCTTGCAACCCCAGGCTCCATCTTAGCAACTTGGCATTTTGCTGACTGGCTCTGTTTAACCATGTTAGGGGGTTGTGATCTGTCATAACAATGAATTTTCTTCAATACAGATAAGGCTGAACTTTCTGCAGTGCCCACACTATGGTTAGACATTCCTTTTCTACAGCTGCATAGCATTCCTCCCTGGGTTGGAGCCTACAACTGAGATAAACCACTGGGTGCTCTTCTCCCTCTGAAGAAATCTGGCTAAGTACAGCCCCCACCCCATGGTTCAAAGCATCCACCTGCACAACAAATTCTTTGCTGTAATCTGGACTGGCTAACACAGGGGGTCCTCCCAAAACGTCTTTAAGCTTCTGGTGACATGCTGGGGTCCACACTACCTTATCTGACATGTTCTTCCATGTCAGGTCTGTGAGGGGAGCAGCTATGGTACTATAACTGAGGACAAACTTTCTGTAGTACCCTGCTCTCCCTAAAAATGCCCTCACCTGCTTTTTAGTAACAGGTGCAGGCCATGCCTGAATGGCTTCCACTTTGGCGGGTTCTGGCCTTATCTTACCACTCCCCACTCTATGTCCTAGGTAGGAGACCTCTGCCATACCCACCTGACATTTGCTCGGTTTAATGATCAACCCTGCACTCTGTAGTCTGCTCAGCACCTCCCTGACATGCTGAAGGTGCTCTGGCCAGGAATGGCTGTAGATGGCAATATCATCAAGGTAAGTAAGGGTAAACCCTCCTGCTCCTGCCAGGATATGATCTACCAGCCTCTGGAAAGTCGCTGGGACATTTTTCATCCCAAAGGGCATCTTTGTGACTCATACAAGCCAAAAGGAGTCACATAGGCTGACCTCTCTAGCACTGGGAGTCAAGGGCACCTGCCAGTAACTCTTGGTAAGATCAATGGTTGTAAGATACTTAGCCCCACCCAGCTACTCTTGGGCCTCATCTGTCCTAGGCATGGGGTAAGCATCTGACTCTGTGTGACTATTTAATTTCCTGTAGTCCACACAGAACCTGGTGCTACCATCCTTCTTTGGCACCAGCACCACTGGGGAGGCCCAGGGACTGTTGTACTCTTGAATCACCCCTAGTTCCAACATCTCCTGTACCTCCTCCCTCAGAGTCTGTTTGACTCTCTCAGGCACTCTATAAGGGGTCTGCCTAACAGGCATTTGGGGTCCTGTATCCACCTACTGCTGCCTTAGGTGGGTGCACCCTGATTTCCCAGTGAACATGTCCCCAAATTCCTGCAACGCTGCTCGGATTTCTCGAACCTGGGTAGGAGATAGCTGCTGGAACATTGCTACCCCTTCCACTGAGGTGTCAGCCCGAGCCTCACTGAGGAGATCAGTCCCCAGATCTCCCTCAGACTCCTCCTGCAATCCACTGCAAATGCTCAGCACAAGGGCCTCCCTATTGTGGTAAGGTTTCATCATGTTAACATGGTACAATTTGTGCCCCTGCCATATGCCTAGCAGTTCCACCATGTAATTAACATCACTTACCTTTCTTACCACCTTGTAGGGTCCCTCCCAAGCTGCTTGCAACTTGTTGTGTCTAACAGGAATTAGAACCAGTACCTGCTGCCCCACAGCATACTCTCTAGCTCGAGCATTCCTGTCATACCATACCTTTTTATATTGTTGGGCTTCTGCCAGGTTCTCCTGGGCAAAGCCTATGATTTCCCTGAGCCTTGACCTGAGGTTTAGGATGTATGCCACAACAGACTCCTTGTGAGACTCGCACTCACCTTCCCACTCATCTCAAATTAAATCTAGAGGTCCCCTTACCCTATGCCATACAGCAACTCGAAGGGTGAAAAACCTGTGGATTCCTTGGGAACCTCTCTGTAAGCAAACAACAGATGGGGCAAATATTTGTCCCACTCCCTCTTAAACTGATCTGCAAATGTCCGTAGCATGGACAACTGTAGAGTTTAACCTCTCAAGACCATTAGTCGGGGGATGGTAGGGGTGGTCTTCATGTGCTTCACCCCACAGGACTTCCACAGACAAGCCAGCAGGTCTGACATGAAATTGGCACATCTGTCAGACAGTATTTCGTTTGGGAAACCCACCCTGCTGAAAATCTCTAAAAAAAGCATTTGCCACCTTCTCTGCCTCAATGGAGGACAGAGCCACTGCCTCAGGGTATCATGTAGCATAATCCACTGCCACTAGGATATACGTTCTCCCTGTGGAACTTGGGATACTCAGGGGACCCACAATATCCATAGCTACCCTCTGAAATGGATCCTCAATCACAGGCAAAGGCATCAAAGGAGCTCTCACCTTGTCTCCTGCCTTGCCTACCTTTCAGCACTGCTCATAGGTCCTGAAGTACCCTGTTATATCTCTGGAAATTCCAGGCCAATAGAAGTTCTGCATAATATGTCTCTTTGTAGGTTTTAGGCCCATATGACCTGCAAAAGGGAATATCATGGGCTATGGCTAGAAGCACCAGATGGTAGGCTCTAGGCACTACCAACTGCTGTACTCTATCACCTTCTAGGCCTCCCTCAGGAGTCCACTCTCTGTATAGTAACCCTTTGTCCCAGTATACAGATTTCCCCCTTGCCTTGAGAATCAGGTGCCTCACTAGCTACCTGCCTCAGGCTTTGCAATGTAGGATCTGAGAGTTAAGCCTGTCTCAACTCTCTCCTTGTAACCCTTCCCAGTTCCCCTTCCACGGGAAGTTTAGCATCCTCTGACAATGGTACCTCACTGTCAGCCTGGGTACTACTACTCACCTCTATCTTTGCAGTTACTCTGTCCAAGGGAACATCAGTACCCCCAAGCAGCTGTGGCTCACCTTCAGTCTCACTGTTACAGAGTAGCTCCCTCCCTGAAGTAACCACCTCACCAGTCCTGGCTGCAAGTATGCAGCCTGTCTGGGTCTCCCCCAGGCTACCAGACACACACGCTTGTCTCCTAGCCTGACTGCATGTAACTGCATAAGGACATGGTACTGCCTCATCCAAATCCTTCCCTATCAAGACATCTGCAGGATAGTAGTTCGGTACCCCTGTTGTCTCAAGACAACCTACTATTGGCATTTTGTCTTTCCCACTTACTGGGTCCCTCACCTTTTGTTCCTCACCTTGCCTCTGTGGATATCTGTATGCCACATGGCCCCACTGGTTACATTCATAACATTTAACCCTAGGTCCTGGACATGTACCTGGACGAGTGGCTTCCCCTGCTACTGGCAGATTCTGTTGGGGTAGTCTGTGCTGCTCACCATGGGTTCCTTTAGACCCATGAGCAGTACTAGGGGTACACTTTCAGTGCAGGGCTGCCTTGCTTGCCAGGTATAGAAAAACACTTAGTCTAATATTTCTAGTTCCTAACTATTTCTAAAAGAAAAACACAAGTCTAAGATAAACTTACATAAAAAAAACAAGCAGAGTGCTGATGAGTTGCATGGTCAAGACAAAAATGCGTATCCCTCTCTGGTTCTCTCTGTTTAAATTGAAATTGTAGTTTTGATTCACATTACATCATTCTTCACACTTTCCTGTGGTTCCCAGGCTAACAGAAACTGCATTTACATTCTTAACATCTCCTTTTGTTATCTTGCAGCTGGTCAGGAAGCAGAGCAATAAAAATACAGTTGCATGTTTAAATCTAGCAATTTAATTCTTGGTTAAAACAATAGAAAGAATTTCTTCATCTAGACCCTTTGGCACCACTGTCTACATCAAAGGGTCACCACATGCTTTACTTTGGTCAGTAGAGTGCACTGTTGTCACATTTTTCCCAGTTCCACACGTAACAATATTTCTTTACATTTAAGACAACAAGTCTGTAGTTTACATTCATATTTACAAATGACAGAATTATCTGCAAAATTCTAGCTGGCTAGGCTGGCAGCCTTCATCTATATTCACCCACTCTTCACAGGGGAGATTATTGTTGCTGCTTACTGCTCACATTTCATGTGAGGCTGTTTTAATTCATTATTATTGCTGCCCATTTTGCTGGTTCTTATTGCTGCTGCCCATTTTGGTTAAGAGGAGGAGTGTGTATTTAAATCATATTCTTATATTGGTTTCAAGGTGTGTGTGTGTGTGTGTGTGTGTGTGTGTGTGTGTGTGTGTGTGTGTGTGTGTGTGTGTGTATTTAAGTCATATTTTTGTATTGCTTCCAAGGTGTGTGTGTGTGTGTGTGTGTGTGTGTGTGTGTGTGTGTGTGTGTGTGTGTGTGTGTGTGTGTGTGTGTGTGTGTGTGTGTGTGTGTGTGTGTGTGTGTGTGTGTGTGTGTGTGTGTGTGTGTGTGTATGAAATGCCCCAGTTAGATATACCTGGTGGTTAGTGTTACTCAGGATCAAACCCTGTACCTTAGGTACATGAGACAAGAGCCTGAATTCTCTACCCATACCACCACTTTTGGTCTGTTCCTCTTAAAATTTGTGGTTTTCTGGCAAATCAGTGAGAACTGAATACACTAAATAATGATAGCCATTTAAGTTTCAGTCTTCCTATCTTTCAAGAAACACATGGTAACACAAAATGTATTGTAGCAACATTCTAAGATTATGCAAGCAATGCTTAAAATGTGTCCCTGGTTCTGGGCCTTTGCTCCCCCCCCACAATAAATTTTGGTTTTTTTTTTTCCAATTTCCTGTACTGCAAAGCTGAGAGATTTAATTGAGTGTCAAGTCAATTTTACAAGGAGCTGAGAGCTTCTGGGGAAAAAAAGCTTCAGGGGAAGAGAAGTTTAATGCTGCTTATGTCAAGTCTGTTTTTCATTGTTAGTAGCACACCAGGTAGTATACTTGCTTTTGATGCAGAAGGTTGTGGGTTCTAACCCCACAGTATGTAGATGATCTACTTGTTTTTGATGCAAAAGGCTGTGGGTTCTAATCCTACTGTATGTAACTGGATTACTAATACTGTATTGTGTTGTACTTTAAAGGGAGTGGATGCTGCAGTCCTGAGAATACCCTCCTTTGGAGGAGATGCCTAGTAACTATGAACATGTTACCAGTCTGCCATCCATTCCCTATTGCAATAGTACTAGCTTATTATTTTTTAATGTAACATAGACAATTTATTCTTCAAGGGCAACAGGCACTTTATATTTCGTTGTTTCATCTACAGATAAAGTTGTTTGCTGACAGCAACCACTTCATTAGTTACGGATCTCATTAATGTGGAATTATTTAAGATAACTTTTACTTCTGCTGAGCTTGTGCATATTTACCAATATTGGTAGATTGTAATGACAGAATTCTGAGTAGACTTTTATGATGGAAATGTTCTGAATTGGGCAGATTTGTCATTAGCTTCATTGCTTATTGGAAAAATACTCAAAACAATAAATTTAAAACACACTCTAATAAGTATGCTGTATTATTCAAGGAATATAATTTAATACAATCAGGAAAGTGTTTGCATGGTCCTAAATGTGTATGACTTGAAAACAGCCCAAAGGTAAACTGTATCCACCACTGGCCAGATGCATTTTCCTTGAATGTGGGTTTCAATGCTGTTTCAATGAATGTGAGTTTCAAAGGCAGAGAATTTTTAATGCTTAGTTTGTTTTTATTGTGAGACTGTATTGTTTTGTTTAGCATATGTCTTTCAGTGTTTGTACTATAAATTTTAAAATAAAAGTTTTAAATGAACTCCAAATAATCATTGCAGAAGTAAAGCATAAAGCAGTATGCACATTACAATGTTTATGGTAAATGGGGAGAAATAGCCAAGTAATGGGACACTGGAATGGCTTTGGGGGGGGGCTGTGTATGGGGGGCCCCATTTGACCATGATTTTGTGAGTGGGGAGGGGTGACAAACTCAAAGACAGCCCCAGACGGCACAATCTCTAGCTACTCCACTGGTGGGAACTAAGCAATGAACTACAGGAAGCAACTCAGTGACATTTCATAGCCTTGATCCTTTGTTTTACCCACCAGACTTTAACTATATTAACTGCAGAATTCATTACAGTTGCAGAAGTCTAATTATCAGCCTTCTTGTCCTCTAAAGACAAGTTCACATGAAACACTGGCATTCCAAACATCTATGATAATGTACTCTCTGCACTAAAATGTAATTTGGCAACTTCTTGAAATGTCTTCTGATTTCTTCTGTACAACTCTGTGTTCTGTTCTTGAACAATATAGTATTTTGAACTCTTGAAAATAACAATACAGTTAACTGTATGTAAGATTTCTACAGAAAATTATCTAATGTCAATCTAACTCTTCCTCCTTTGGTACCCACAGTAATGTTTTGGCACCTTTATTATCAAATTGCTCCTACTTAATCTACTGTTTCCTCAGTAACTCTAACATTTTTATTCTGGTTTCTAGCACAAATAAACTGAAAAATGTTTGCAGTTTGGTTCTTAACATTCTTCTCAACAGTAATTGTGGAAGTGATAGACATACAGTCTGCAAAGGCATATAACTTAATCTAACAATGTAAGATGAATGGATAAAAGTCCATTTGTTCTGACATATCACGCTGCATCATCATGTTTGTCAGAATTTTAGACTTACATTTCATTCTCCAGTCTCCATTAGATTGCAGATATCTTTGTCTTATAGTAGTATACTGAAACTCTCGGTTTATAGAAATATTTCAATTTTATTTTTAATTTTTAGCCCCATTACTGTCTTTCTCCCTCCCATACTGCTTTGCACTATTTCCATTAATAATCACAACCCTCCCTGATAGTACCTATCTATTCCAAATCATATATTTTTCTTTTCCCAAATAAACCTTCATTTCTTCTTATTTGACTACATCATTATACTCTAGCCTTTAATACCCCTCGATTTCTTACATTACAGAGCAAATGCCAGGACAACCTACCTCTCTTCTTTTATAGAAAATACTTCTCTCCTTACCTATCCTCTTCCAGCTTTCTGAATCCACCATCACTGAATCTTCTACTGTCCTGCAACTTCTTGTTTCCTTCTTTGTTTCTACTTCCCCACTAGCTTACATCTATAAAATACAGATTTCTGTACTTAATTATGCTACTCTTCAGCTTCTTCTCTATTCTTCTCCTCCTACTGCACCATCTTTCATCCTACTATGACTCAATAATATATTGTGACATCTCTCCAACTCTGTCCCAACCACCTATCTATACTTCCTCTTTACACTCTCCACACATTGCACCAAACCTGTTTAATATTGCCTCTCACCCTTATTCCAAATATAGACTGATTAATTGCACTTCAACACAATCCAAAACAAAATTAAGTATAAGAATCCTCTTCAAAAAACAAGTATGCATAATTCCTCAATACACTATAATCCTTCTAGGAGGAGATATACACTCTAAACCTGGCCCCACCTATCACAATGAACACAAAGATAATTCCCTACCACACACTTCTGTACCCAACGACAGCCATTCCTCAACCATAGTGATCTAATTTTTGCTGCAATAAATGTTAGAATGATAACAAATAAAACTGGTGAACTACATGCCTGGATTACCTAACATAAGCCTGATGTTCTCACTGTAACTGAAACTTGGTTTAAACCCAGCATAAACGACTCAGAAGTTATACCTCCTGGCTACAATATGATCCATAATGACTGTATAAAAAAAGGAAAAGTGATGGTTTTGCTTTAATATTTCCCATTACTTACCACATTTCCCGGGGCAACAAACCAACACCAAAATTCAGCTCAGCAGAGCTTCTTATTGCTTTCCTCAAAATAAACAATTATAAACAAATAAGTGCTGTCCTTTATACCCCTCCTGGAGACAATGCAGCTATACTGGAAGATATCCTACATTGGATATCCATAACATTTCCACATGAAAAAATATTACTAGGTGATGTGAATGCCAGTTGGTTGGACATAAACACTATCTCCCCTACATCTACCATGAATTAATATGGTTTCACACAACTAATTAATAGCCCCACACATTATACCAAGGCATCAGATTCTCTATTAGACTGGATCCTAGTATCAGACCCTAGCAAATACTCCACCAGCAGTACAAAGTCAGACTTTCTCAGTAATCATCTCCCAATCTATAAATCTCACACATACAAGTAGACAGCATATTTATAAAACAACACGTAACCTTACCAAGTTTAACACAGAAATGGTCATTACTACACTATCATCTATTAACTGGAACTTCCTAAAAATCCTCCCCTTAGATGATGTAATTAAATTCAATACAGCTTTTCTTAATATCCTAAATAGCCTTGCTCCTCCTAGAAGGAAGAGACTGAAAGCAAATAATGCAATTTGGCTATCCAAAGAGTAGATTGCTAATGCAGGATAGAGAAAAAACATGGAAAGAATGGCAAAAATATAAAACACCTCAATATCTTGAAAACTGCAGAATGCTTCACAATCATACTAAAAAGTGAATAAATTAAGACAAAAACTGTACTATAATAACTTTCAAAATAATACCAAACACAACCCTAAAAACTGTTGGCCATCCATTTAAGAAATCCCTGCCAAAAGTTCAACCCAAAGCCCTCTCCTGATAACTCACCACTCAAAATTGCAATACAGTTCAACTCTTATTTTATAGATAGTATAGCATCTCTAACCAAGAATTCTTCAACATGTAACCCCAGCCCTGCCCAACAGCCACATACCACCACATCCACTTTCACCTTCAAACCTGTGCCCACAATCTATATAAAACTACTCTTATACAAACTTAAACCATGGTCTTCTCCAGCTGAAGATCTTCCAAGTGAGTACCTAAAAGTAGCAGCCAGTAGCATTGCCTATCCTGTCTCAACCCTTATAAATAAGTCAATCCAGGAATCTCACATTCTTTCTCTCTGGAAAAAGTCACACATTATTCCTCTGTGCAGAGGAGGAAATTCAACAGACATTAATAACTTTAGACCAGTAGTAATCTTATCTCCCCTCACCAAAACACTAAAAAAAGTATTCAAAAACAATTGCTAGACTATCTCTTGCAGGAATTACTCCTTCCCATAGTAATAGCACTGCCATTCTAAACTACATAGTTACTGTTAATTAAGCTAGTGATAATGGCAAACTAGTCTCTTCCTTATTTCTAAACTTGTCTAGAGCCTTCAACACAGTTTGTCACAGCAAACTTCTACTTCAAATATCCTCACTAAGTCTCTTTCACCCCACACATCTGTGGTTCAAAGCTACCTGTCCAATAGGTATCAGTCAGTAAAATAGCACTCCATGCTCTCTCCTTACCTCCCTGTCACCACTGGTGTACCACAAGGCTCTATCTGTTGTCCCCTCCTCTTTAACATTTTCACCAGCACTCTCTATATTTCCACACAACAAGCCACCCTAATAAAATATACAGATGATCCCACTCACATCTGCACATCTAACAACATGGTACATCTCCAAAAAAATTACTCAGGAAGCTTTTACAGTCACCGAAACATGGCGTTGTAACTCGTAACACATGCTCAACCCAAAAACACCAAACTACTACTTTCCCCCAAATCCCTCTCTCATGAAAAAAAAAATTAAAGTCCTCTCTCTTGATAATACAACCATTTAAGTCACTTCTCACAGCAAACTATTAGTGGTGATAGTGAATGATAATCTTACGTCCGAACTGCATATACAAAATTGCATAAGAAAAACTCATAAAAATCTAGGAATGCTTTACAGAACCAAAACTTTATCACCAATACAACTAAAACTACACTTACCACTACTTATCTCCTCCCCAATCTTTTTTATGGTGCTACCATCCTTACTAACCTCCAGGATTCACAAAAATTAAAACTGGAACAATGCTATAACAATGTTGCTAAATTTGCAGTACTTATTCCTTTCAGAACCCACCACAGTATAGCACGGAAAAGCCTAAACTGGTTAGAACTACCACATCAACTAACATATACACAACTTATTACCACCTATAAAATTATCCAGCATCCATCTGTCTGTCCAGCACTAAAAAATATTCTATACAACTATGTTTCCAGTAGGTTATTGTGATCCATTGACCAAAAACTCCTGTGTGTCTACAAACTTTACAGATGTGCTGGGCATTGTCTTTACTCGTACAAGGTTGCTAAGGCCTGGAATGCCTTACCTGTATCCATCAGGTCTATACCCTCCCTCCCATCTTTCAAAACCACACTGAAAAAACTCCTAGCTAAAATCTGTCTCTTTTCTTGCTCAGAACTAGGATAAACTATATCCCTAAATGTGAACAAGTACCTTTTCATTCCTTATACCTCCTTACTCTCCCTTCAGCACTTACTTCCTTACTGTTTGCTGACATTCTCCCTAAATATACCATAAGCCTGTTTTCCCTCACTTAATATTGCAATTTCTATCTGTATTAGACTGACTTACTTTTAATTTCTCTACAAACTGTTGAAACTTTATGAGGTATTAGCTCATCTTTCTGGTTCATAGGATCATACCACCAGCATAGGAGTTACAAGGCAACTAAGCCTCAAGGCCATTTCCACCTTACTAGTAGACACCCTTAGGCCTTCCCTCTCATTTTCAACATTTCAAGGAAGACCGGGCCCATTATATCATGGATGAATTAGGGAACACCCATCCAGATGTCCAGCTACTTTAGACAGTGTGTAAAGACAGGCCTGAAGAGACTTGAGTCCATTACCCTCGTCATTGATAGTCTTCCTAACAATGTATTAAAAAGGTGAACCATAGAAGAAGGTCTGCTGTCTTTTTTATATATTCATTATTGTGTTGTTATAGCAACATTTTAAAATAAACAAAAATCACAAACAATTCAAAATAGTACAATCATGTTTAGCATTCCAAATGTCACGTTAACAATAATTTCAACCCATCCCATCTCTTGTATTCCTTCAATGGTCATTGCCAATCTAACTGCCAGGAAAAGCTCCCCGTGAAACCAAATGTATATTCCCCCAAGACTTTTCAACAGCATTGCCCTCTACCTGCCTGTAGAATGATCTCACATGCTACTTTTGCACATACTTAGTTATCTATCTGATAATATGCCCATATCCTAGCCCATTTCTTTTTTTTAAAATTTTTACTTTTCTGGCCTATTAATCTGTGCTTTGACAGGCCTATGTTATACCCTGAAGTTATTGATCCCCGCATTCTCAGCCTTACATCCAAGATGCACCTTCCACTCTTTAGCTATTATGTTGCTTACTAGTCCCCCAAGATCAATATTATTATCTTGTAAGTTTCTGTCCATCCAAGTGTTTCCCTATCTATTCCTAGTAAACAAAATTCCCATCACATTGGTCTGTCCTATCAAAAATATTTGCCCATTCTGCCATGAAAGCCTCCCAGATTTGCCTCACCTGACTGCATTCTTATGTTTATTCATATGTATGTCATCTGCTTCAACCTCCCTGCATCTCCACCACTCTCCTTTCCTCAGATGCTGAATAGACGCAATCTGCAAGGGTATCCTAAAATATATATGCATCCAGCATACATCTGCATCTCAGATTATGTGGAGTGCTTACAATTTGGCTATTCCTTTGAGATCCCTATTCCATTCCTCTGCAGAAAAGGACATCCTTTCCTTATCTTCCCATCTTATTCTTAATTTCTCCAATTCTATATTTTCGCCAGTTCAGTTTTGCCTGCAATGCTTCATATTTTATTTCTACTTTCTGCCAGTTCTTACCTCCCCCATTTTCCATGTTGGCAAACAAGCATTTTCATCTCCAAACAGGTCTTAACCACCAACTTCAGCTGTTCATATTGGAACCTGTACTCTTTTCTCTGAATTATTCGAAAATACTACTATGAGCACCCCTTCTAAAACCTCCATGCTACATTTCATATTCCTTTAGTACCTGTCTAAAATGTCACTTGTCCCTTTACACAAACTGATACATATTGCCCCCAGTATTGATTTTGTACACTTCCCATCATCATAAGAGCCAAAGAAGCCACCACCATGCACAGATAAAAGTTATTTCCAATTGAAATATAACCAGTATGTTTAAGTCTATCTGGCTTATACTGTACTCTTAGATACTATTTCTGAATTGTCACATCCTTCTTTTCAGTCTTTATTGTGATCCTCGTGATGACTTTTTGAAGATGCATTGTAATGGTTTATATTATGGCCTGTTTCAACTTTAATATATATTTTAAATATATTCCATATGTATAATTATGAAACTTCTGATATCTAAAATTATGGATAACATTACTTTTGCAGTCCGTGCATATCTAGTTTGAGCATTAATGCTCTAAGCCAGGGATCTCACACTTGTGGCCCTCAAGTCTCAGGATGCCTTTAAAGTCATCATAACTCTGGGCAAGAGAAACTATGGTACACTTGTTGCTCAGGTGACTACTTTTTATTTGTTTTAGAGGCTGTGGTCCTTAGCTGAGTGAGCAATTCTTTATACAGCCCTCATGGTTATTTGACTTTGAGACCCCTGCTATGCACACATACACAACTTGTCTGTCTTTTTGCAGTAGCACTGTTCTTAACTCATTCTAACTTGCAACTGCTTGAAATTTCATAGGTAGTGCTGCATTGTGTGCATAAGTGGTAGTTATTAGACTCTTTAGTAGCTCAAAAACTCTTAGCTCGTTCTTCAGTACAGCTCCAGATCACTTGCTTCCCAAGTATCCTTCTTTAAGATAGTTATATCTGACAAGTATGGAATGAACTTGGGCATGGATTGCACCATCCCCATCAAATGCATTAATGAGGATTTGTCAGTTGGAGTTTGTATATTTGCAGTACTACATACCATTGCTTGGTTCTGGTTCTAGCCCAGTAACTGTAAGATTACCTATGTGTTTCAGTGACAGACTGAGCATTAATAAACTGACATTTTGTTTTGTTCAGTTTCATACTCTAGGATCTTAGTCTGTCTAATAACTTTATTAGTCTCACATCATGCTATTACTTGCTAGCATATCCACCCAGAATTTCATCAAGTATGCTCACAGCTCATTCTAAGCCTTCAAGTCATATCAGTTAGAAATGGCAAGTGGTTGTCTCAGGAATCTATAGCTGCCTAGTAGTTTGTTAAAGTTCCAAAGCCTCAACTGGCTTCAGCTGCTATTACCACTGATAAGCAATGTAAAGAACTTTGCATTAGGCATAGAAGCAATCACTTTTCCTGCTGTCTTAACTGACTATTCCTTCCCAGCCCAGCTGTTAAGGTCTTGTGGTTCTAAGCAGATTTTGAGTTTGTCTCGCTTCACAACAGTTGTCATAATGTTACCTAATTCTTTAGGATCAGTCTGTATAACAGTCTCACTAGCTATTCCATACACATCAGTTATTGCTGTTGTTTTCCTTCAAAGTTATAAGCACTGGTGCGGTGGATGTATCACTAGTACAGCTTCTGGTAACAATCTAAGGTGATATTTTACATTCAAGCATCATGGACCAGTCTTTCTATCCATGTATTTTATATTGTGGTTCTGCATTTTCAGTGATGCTGACAAAACAGGCATGTATTTTCTAAAATGTTCCTTTTCAGTAAGTTTAATGTTTTTCTGTCTAATTTTGATTGTTTTTGTATTGATTTTGCTTAACTCTGCACTTACATGTTGGGGAGAATTTAATAAAGCCTACACATTTTTTTTTTTCTTGTAGGCATCGTGCAGTGCTGTTTACATGAGCGCAAACATTTTTAGATTCAGTAAGCGCTGCTGAGTGGTGTGCTTGCATACTCTAACATGGAAACCTCCGTTGCATGCAAATCACCTCATAATCACCTCATAAGCAGGTGAATATCATGCAAATGTGGCAGGTGGAGTGATATTGCTCTGTTTAGACCCCCATGTCAGTGTCTGTAGCGGATGTGGAAAAATTCCATTTACAGAAATGTAGACAGACAAAAGGGGTCATAGAAATGGAACTATATGGACAGAAATATCATACCACATACACATATGAGTGAAACTATTATCCTGTATGTCAGAAAAATTAAAGGAAATAAATTAAATTTTTTTTAATAATCTGGACATGTTTGCACAGCATGCTGCAGTGCACAAACATGCTTTATAGAAAAAAAAAGAAATTGCAAAAAAAAATAATATTATGTGACAGAAATGTATTACAGGACTGTGCATGGAGTCCCTACAATGGTGCATTGGAGCTGTTGCTAACATGGTTGGGCTATGAAGCATGTAGTTTCTAAACTGTGAGCATGGATACTTATGCAAATAAGGTGGAGTTACTGAATAACAGAAAGGAGTATTTGTGTCAGTATATCCTCTTTGCGTAGACTTAGACACATGTTGCTGGTTACACAGGATGTAGCTGACACCGGGGGGGGGGGGTGTCTACTGACTTCTAATCTCATTTCAATTTAGGTGCGTATGTTTGCATGGTGCATCACCCAACTGAGCTTGTGTGTCCAACAACTTCTGAGGTTTGTTTACCTTCCGTGCCCGTGTTTGTGTGGCGCACGGCCACGCTGAGCGTGTCTGAAAAAATGTACTTAATTAGTTTTGACCCTTGTTTAAGCTAAAATAGAGCCATTAAATAATGTTAAGTATATTCTAGGCAGGTGGAATGCATCATAGTTAGCCAATCCCATATTCTGAACCTACAGAAGAACTCTATAAAGTATGCACACACCCTACAGCATTCCCTATCACTGAAGGAGCAACTCTCCTCCTCAGCTAAACTACATACAAATTGCTCAACAATGACTTCTGCCTCCCTTCCAAGCAATTTCTTGCTCTCCTAATTACACTAACTACTTGCAGTAGTCACTCATCATCTCAGAAAAAAAACTTTCTCTGGTCTTGCCCCAGCAGTGTGGAAATATCTACAGAATCATATCCATACTAACCTTTCACCATTTAAAGCCTCCCTTCAGAACTATTTTACTCTATTCGCTTACCTGTTGTAATTGCAGCGAAACACTTTAACTTTTTTCATTGTTTAATCCCACTCAGTTACCATATGCATCCTCACACCTTTAATTTCCAGTAACTCTCCTTCTAACATTTTCTCTCCATAAGCCATCCTTTTCTACCTTTTACAATTGCACATACTTGTTCTCACCACCTATGGAACAAGTTTCCTTGTTAACTCCTGAGAAACTATATTTATGCTATTTACCTATGTACACATATTTACTGCAGTGGTGGTGCTGCGGTAGCATTGTCGCCTCACAGTATGACGTTGTCCTGTTCGATTCTCAGCTAGAGCGTCTTCTGTGTGGAGACATGCGTGAATGGGTGTACCTTTGTTGAAGGTTGTCCGTCAGAGCTGGCAACTCGGCACGTAAAAATCTACTGCCAATCATTAGCGGACCAGAGTTCCGCTGTGGCGACCCCAAACCGGGAAAAGCCGAAAGATACAAACAAACCTATGTACACATTTTTAACAGTATATTCTATCATAAACCCACTGACTGCACATTTATGCATTGATGAATAACTCATATGGTAGACATTGCTATTTTGTTTAAATCCAGTATTTATTTGTTAGATGTATTCATTGCTATTCCAGGACAAATTCTTACTTATGATATGCAATCACGGGTGGAGATTTTTAAATTCATTGTTGTTTACACTCACACTAGTAGAAAAACCTAGAGTAAGATGTATTTAGTGTATTGCAACATTTCTAAATGTTACTTGTCCCATTATTGTTGTAGGAGATTGGAACTGCCATGTAAGAGCTGACAAAAATGTGCAGATGTAAAGTTGCTGTATAACATAGACATATTAGACTCTAATAATCTTGTTTTAGGACCTTACATAGGGCCATCGTATCATAGAGGTAGATTATCCAATGAGACTGATTTTTTTTTATATCCTTCAGTTCTTATTCATGTAAATATAATTGATCATATGGCATTGTTTTCTGAGCTTGTTAGTAATGTATCTAGTTTAACAGTTGACAAAGGTATTAAAAGTTAAATGGGTGGGTAAAAAGAACAATGGAATCGAAAGATATGTTGCATCTGCTATGTGAATAAGTAGTCACTTTAACTTTAGTGAAAACTGGTCACAGTGATGTACTTTTTATAAAGCAGATATAAAACCACGTTTTGTTCTATAGAAAAAAAAAACAATTTCTCTGTGAAAAAAAAAAGAGTAAGTATCTCTGTGTTTGGAAGAATTATGAGACTTCCTTACTTTCTGTGGACTCTGATGTTTGCATAAAAAGTGAGACAGTTTTAGAAACACATCTACTAGAAAGGAATTTTTTTATCAAAGCAACAATATGCTATCCAAGGTTCTAAACAAGAAGTATCTCTCTTTTTAATAAGAGGTTAAAAAAAATTCATAATTAATGTTAGGATTCATTAATACTGACGGTGTTATGGCCACTAAGCAATCTGAAATAATGCAGATAGTGGAGACTTACGTTCAAACTTTGTTTTCCTCCTGTGACACTGTTATGACACAATGGAATGTCCCTTGCATTTCTGCAGAAGACATTAAGTTACATATCTTTGTCAGAATTTAATATTGCGTGTCCTTTCTGTTGATTTTTCCCCATGTATAGATGGCATTACCTATGGGTTCTATAACGATATGTTTGAGATGGTTTACTATTGAAATGTTGAACGGCACTACATCGACTGTACTATAGTCGAACACAGAAGTTCGAAAATAGTAATGTCGACAAAAAAACAATCTAGGAATGGTTTTAACATGGGTCGAGGTAGGTGTTCAGTATTATTCAGAACTACAAACATCTCCCCTACCTCGACCCATGTTAAAATACAGTCCTAGATTGTTTTTTTGTCGTCGCCATTACTATTTTCAAACTTCCGTGTTCGACTATAGTACAGTCGATGTAGTGTCGTTCGACATTTCAATAGTAAACCGTTTGAGACATATTTTTTCATTGTGTTAAATGTATGGCTAGACACAGGTATAACAAGTGAGTCTGTGCAAGAAAAATTTATATTTAAAAAGATAGGGTAGAGAGAAGATATTCAAGATTGGAGGCCTGTTATTTTAGTAAACACAAACTATAAAATTTTATGTAAAATAGTACAAATTACACTAAGTCATATTTTCTTAAATAAATTTCATACACGTCTTTTTGGAGTGAAGGGGAGACTGAGTTGGAAAATGTTAGTAATATTATGTGAAATAATTGATAGTATTACTCATACTAAGAAAGGTTTGCTTATTTCATATGATATCCAGAAAGCATTTGATATGATTTCACATAAGGGTTTGTGGAATATATTGAAATCTTATGGTTGTTGTTGTTTGTCTTTCAGCTTTTTCCTGGTAAGGGGTTGCCATAGCGGAACTCCGGTCCGCTAATGATTGGCAGTAGATTTTTACAAAACACTGAGGTGCCAGCTCGATGCCCAACCGTCAACGAAGGCATGCCCATTTATGCACGCATGTCTTTCGAACGCTACCCAACCGTAGGGAGGACATGCAGACTCCACACAGAAGGCACTCCCAAGCCAAGCCGAGAATTGAACGGGAGAACCTCTTGCTGTGAGGTAACAATGCTACTGCCGTACCACCGCGGCATCCATATTAAAATCTTATGGTACAGTCACTACATTTTTGCATGTTCTCTGCAGTATTTATGAAAATTCCTGGGTTAGGCCTTTAATAAATGGTCACCTTGAAAATAAAATTTAAATTTCTCAAGGTGTCAAACAAGCTTGCCCATTGAGTGGCCTATTATTTAACTTGGTGATGAATGCCACTGTACAGAAATGTTCTAGATCTTATAAGGATGCTTCATGGGAAATAGTACTATGCCTCAATCTACTGCTATTTTTTTCTTATGCTGATGATTTTAATCTTATACTTAACTCAGAATGTTATATTGATACTACCTTTCAAGAAGTTAAAACTATATTATGGAAAGTGGAACTGTTTCTTAATATGCAAAAGTGCGTTGGTTTTGTTTTATGTCATCTTAACAAGAAATTCTGTTTGTGCACAATAATATAACTATTTTATGAATATTTTTAGGTAGAATGTGGACATTTCTGATCCAGTGGGATCGTATTTTTGTTTCTATACAAAATATTTTGGATACCTGGTGGTGTTTCAAATTATCTTTTTCAAAAATGTGTATGTTTTGAATATTATTATACTAGCAAAATTAGGTTATGTATAGGAAGTTTTTCCTTTTCCGAAAAAGAAAGAGGAGATACTTTTTGGCATGTTTTTTTTTAAAATTTTCTTTTTTTTTTTCATTTTTTTGGGGGGAAGAGTTTAAACCCTATTAGGAGATGTGTTATTTTTTTGTAAAAAAAAAAAAAAAAAAAAAGAAGGTTGTATATTAGGTCTAACAAATCTTATTGCTTATTTATTCTCTGTGTATTATACTGGATACTTCTTAGGTTACAACATGACAGAGTGGATTTGATCAGTAAATTGTTATGGAAAAAATATGATGATAATTAGGAGAGTTATGTTTACAGGTAAATCTAGGAGACTGTGCCTTTACATCTTAAAGGAATACACTGATAAAATATTTAGTTGGAAACTTATTGTCTCTTTATTAAGTAGAGAAAATTGTGGTATTTCTATGTATGTGTGTGCATGTGTGTATATATATATATATATATATATATATATATATATATATATATTTATATATAAAACTATATATATATATATATATATATATATATATATATATATATAAAACTATATATATATATATATATATATATAATGAATTCTTACTTTTTTGATAGACTGTGAGAAAACATTTCCTCTCATATTTTACAAAGTATTAACTGTAGAAAACATAGGCCCCAAAATATTAAGGAATTTCAAGACTTTTTGTGGAGAGTCTTCTTAGGCAAATTACTGGTTAAAGCTGACATAAAATACAAGGTTAGAGATCAACATTTGTGTTATATCTGTAATGTTGAATAAATTCTTTCAGTGTTTTTAGACTGTTCTAGAATTTAGTTATGTGGGCAAATGCTTTTGCAGTCTTAAAATGTTGATTTTTATTTTTTCTATCACATTAAATATGATACTGTATGGATATTACTGTAAGTATTTGCCTATTGATGTATGTTTAACAGATACTTTTTTGTTGGGGTATTATGTCATATTTGATGAGCAAGATATGAAGAAATATTGTTAAACAACATTTGCGACTGTAACAAAAAAAAAACTTGACTGTAACAAATACAACTTAAAAAAACAAAAAAAATAAAATAATAAAATACCATCAAGACCACCAATCCAAGAAGTAAGGGAATTTAATGAAACACTTAGTGCCTCAGCTTACACAGCCTTCCAAGAGTAAAAATATTACAAAAATACTATTTGCTTATATACAGTATATTGCACAAAACAATTAATCAATTAAGCATACAATTCAAATCACATACTTCCAATTACATTCTTTGTTGAGTCCCTGAGGCTCCAAAGTACCATAATTTAAAATCAGCAGAGTTTCTTTTATTCAGAGTTTGTTTTTTTAAAGACAAACACATTCACCTATGCCAACTTGCAATTTTTCCAAGACACAACCCCTAAGAGAATCAGGGTTAGAGTTGTGTGCTGTCAAAAAATGACTCCCAAGGGGACTATCTAATTTTTGATTTTTTATGTCCCTAATATGTTCCTGCAACCGGACCCTAAAACTCCTATAAGTTTCCCCTATGTAAAACTTCTTACTTCCACATCTCAACACATACACTAACCCCCTCCGTATCACAACTGTATTCATGCATAGCTGTAAACTTGATGCCATTAATATAGGGAAAAGACCTTACTACATATTGACAGATGGAACAACCATCATATGGAACAGTGCCTTTATTTATGCTTAAGCTTTGACTGACATTAACATCTGGTAAACAAAATTGGTTATGTACCAGAATGTCAGACACATTTAGGTTCATAGGTTCATACTAGGCTATCTGCCCTAGGGCATTTATAAGCCTAGCCAGAGTATGTTTGGCTTTCGCCACCCATTTTAAATTAATTTTGCTATGCCCTTTTTCGTTTCTAGCTCTTTTATAGGCAATACTCACAAAATCAGGTAGTATAGAGTTCAAAATATTATCCCTTAGGAGCATAGGCCACAAGTTACGTGTTTTTTTAACTAGTTCCTCAGTTATAACATTATAAGTTGTCACTAAGAAAAATTTCTTCTGCCCTCCATTGTTCACAAATGCATTGGTAGACTGATTTCCTGCAATACAAACATATTTTCCACTAGCACGGGCATAATGAGAATCTCCCTAACAGTAAACAAAATACCTCATGTCTATAATTTTTTGTTTAGCTTCCCTGACCAGCTGGACATCATATCCTCTTCTAATAAACATTTTTTCAGCTTCATCTATTTCTAAATCAAAGCTCATATCAAGGCTACATACCCTATGAATTCATAAGAATTCATTATAGGGCAGTACCTTGACCAAATGTTTGGGATGACAACTATTCCCATATAAAAATACATTACTATGTTCAAATTTCCTGTGGAGACTAGTAGTAAATCCAACTAGGCTTATATCCAAAAAAATCACTTGTGGGTCAAGCTGCATACCACAAAGCTTAAGCCCATAGTATTAGCTTGTAAGTCATTAACAAACCCAAGGGGCTCTGTCTGGCTTCCTTGACATAAAAAAATAAGATCACCAATAAATCGAAAATATAAAAAAACTTTAGATCTGAAAAAAATCATGTCTGTAAATAAAATCATCTTCAAGTTTAGCCATGACTAAATTGGCATACATGGGGCAAATGCCACCCCTATGGCAGTGCCCTGCAACTGCTGGAAAATGTCACCAATGAACATAAAAAAATGTTTTTTAAACAAAACATAACTAAATCTATCAGAAAATGAGACAGAGGAGAGTTCCCCAAAAAATGGAACAAGGCTTGTGTCCCTATTTCATGCTTAATATTAGTATATAGACTTTTGACATCCAAACACAGCCAAAACATGTCCATATTCCAAACTTTACCCTTTATTTTGTTCAAAAAGTCCTGGCTGTCCCTGATATAGGAGACTATACTCACAACATATTTCTTAAGATGTTCATGTAACAACACACTTATATTCTTCATAAAATACCTCTGTGCAGATACTATAGGTCGGCCACTAAGGTTAGTTAAACGTTTGTGTGCTTTAGGTAAACAGTAAAAAACTGCCATAGATCAGTTTTCCACTCCAAACTTCTTTTCCACATCCTTAGAGGTGAAATACCACAGCCTTAAACCTTTGTCCAACAAAAGATGGTACTTCTAGCTTCAAAGTAATCAGAAACATCACATTTTCTATACATTTCCACATTATTCAAATGTTTATAACGCATCTCTAAGCACTGTGTGAAGTGCATGATTACTATCTGGTTGGCCTTGTCAGATGGTTTAACCACCCATCTTCTATCATTACCAAATTCCAATAGGACTAGCCATTGCTGCTTAGTTAAATTAAAACATGTTAGACTTATTCTCTATACAGGACCAGTACATCTCTTCAACCTCAAAATTAAGATTAGCAAAAAAATCCTGGAAGGTATCATTTAGAAAAGATGGAATAAAAGAGCTTTTAACAGAGATAGCATCAGCATTCAGTTGGCAATAGGCATTAAAATCCTCAAACACATCTTCCTGAGATGACAGGCATGAATAAAAAGAATCCTCATCACTACTTTCATAACAGTCATTAAACACAACCCCTCCCTCTTGTTTAAAGTAGTATATTAAATGCAGTTTTCTGCTAAAAGAAAAGATTTCACTTTTAAGTACATGTAATCTCAGTAAGGCAGTTGGTATAAATTTGAGACCAAGACATAATACAGACATAACCACATCAGAAATGTCATGTTTGGATAAATTTAACATGTAAATTATCACAAACTACATTAATACCAATGTTTTTTCTTGTTGTATTGTCCCTTCTTGTTATAGTTCTTTTGCTGGCCCCATTCAATGTGGCCCCATTTTCTGTTGTAAGTCTGCTCTAACAGAACTGGAACTCCGAAAACAGTTCTGCATGTCTTTCGGATTTTGTGCTTTAGGCAAAGCTGGAAACTGTTCCACACTCCCCTGAGCTGCAGCACTCAAATCTCCCTCTTCAGAAGCAGCAAAAGAAACTGAGGAAGCAGCAGAAGCAGTTTTACCCAGCTGACATCATTACTGCCATTATTGCTTCTGCTTCTAGATGAAAAAGATCTGTTGTTTTTATCAAGACTGTAATCCTTAATGTCTCTGTTACTTTTATAGCTTTTACTCCCTACTAGTAATTCTTCGAAGTTCACAAGTCTGCCATTAATTTCTTCCAGCATGCTAGTCAGTTTAACAGATGTTAAAATTTTATCAAGTTCAACACTCACCATTCTGATTTCTTCTTTAAGCCTTCGCTTCTTTAACTCATCCCTCTCAATTAGGATGCGTATCCATTCAGTGGAACACTGGTGAGCTGCCTGTACCCATCTTTTTCGAAAGGCCATATCCTCAGCATTCCCCTCCTCAAAAGGGGTTGTAGGTGCTTTGTATGCTCGCAGACCTCCCGGGGTAATGTTCAGCTGTATATACCGCTGAAGGCAAAGAATATTATGTGTACTAGCCTCCTTCTGCAACAGATTCTCCAGCTTCTCCCTCAGATTTACAGCCTCTGCCAATAAAGCAGTCACAGTAGAGGAGCCCAAAGTTTGAAAAGGGTTCACAAAATGATGCTCTCGTTCCCCCATAAACCGCTCCCAAACAGTAGCCATGGCCAGACCCTGAAGAGCTTCTTCAAGTGTAGCTGAATTACCAGTCCCAGGCACATTAAAAGCACCAACTGCTTCTACATTTCTAGAGCCTCTCTCATTTAGTTGTAAAACAAACTGCTGAATAGTCCTTTGACTGCCATCAATAGTATCATCCTTAAAGGGACATGGCACATTATTTGCAGGATAAGTGGCCATACAAATTGCAAATACAACTTAAAAAAACAAAAAAATAAAATAATAAAATACCACCAAGACCACCGATCCAAGAAGTAAGCAAATTTAATGAAATGCAGTGCCTCAGCTTATACAGCCTTCCAAGAGTAAAAAAGTACAAAATATTGTTTGCTTATATACACCATATGGCACAAAACAATTAATCAATTAAGCATACAATTCGAATCACATACTTCCAATTACATTCGTTGTTGAGTCCCTGAGGCTCCAAAGTACCATACTTTAAAATCAGCAGGGTTTCTTTTTTTAAGAGTTTGTGTTTTAAAGACACACATTCACCTATGCCAACTTCCAATAATTCCAAGACACAACCCACTAAGGGAATCAGGGTTAGAGTTGTGTGCTGTCAAAAAATGACTCCCAAAAGAACTCTCTATTTTTTTATTTTTTATGTCCCTAATATGTTCCTGCAACTGGACCCTAAAACTCCTGTAATTTTCCCCTGTGTAAAAGTTTTTACATCCACATCTCAACACACTTTTTCCAGCAGTTGCAGGGCACTGCCATGGGGGTGGCTTTTGCACCCAAGTATACCAATTTAGTCAAGGCTAAATTTGAAGATGATTTTATTTACAAACATGATTTTTTCAGATCTAAGGTTATTTTAGATTTTAGATTTATTGATGATCTTATTTTTTTATGTCAAGGAAGCCAGACAGAGGCCCTTGGGTTTGTTAATGACTTACAAGCTAATACTTAAGCTTTGATGGTATGCAGCTTGGCCCACAAGTGAATTTTTTGGATATAAGCCTAGATGGATTTACTACTAGTCTCCATAGGAAATTTGAACATAGAAATGTATTTTTATATGGGAATAGTTGTCACCCCAAATATTTGGTGAACGTGCTGCCCTATAATGAATTCTTATGAATTCATAGGCTATGTAGCCTTAATATGAGCTTTGATTTAGAGATAGCTGAAGCAGAAAAAATGTTTATTAGAAGAGGTTATGATGTTTTGTGCAGTATGCTGTATTTAAGCAAACAGTATTTTGTAGTGTTTTTACTCAAGTGTTTCATTACATTCTCTTACATCTTGGATCAGTGGTCTTGGTGGTATTTTATTAACATTTGTGACTATGTTTTGATATTGGGAAAGCTAAGGAAATGGCGGTGGAAGGTATGGTGGAGGAATATATGTTCATGTTTCTCAAAATAATATTGTTGGTTTACTGGACTTTTTTATTGTAGCACTTTTTATTTTTTATTGTGCACATATTTTTTACCCTTGTTGATTATTTTATGTGATGTTCTTGCATGGTGTCATAATAAAAGTCTGCTATTCTTTTTGATAGGTGCCATGGAATTTTTTACATCCACATGAGCTACCACCAACTCAAACAGATGGGAACCTGGTTTAACAACTCATGCAAAATACGAGATTGAAAAAGAATATATCATAGGAGTGTCTGGGGATTAGTAATAATGAGAAACTGCAAATAACAAACAGTAATCAAATTAGTAGTGATAAGGAAGACAAAATGTAAAGCCTAGGTGATAATAGTAATGATAAGGAAGGTAAAATATGAAGCCCAGGTGATAACAGAACTGCAATGATATATTGAATTGATGTGTTTTTTTTCAGAGTCCTTGAACTTGGGACAAGGTGTAGTCTGTTTAAGAAAGCTTTGACAGAACAAAATTTGTCCCATTTTTGGGATAAGTAAATGGAAAATTGTGACTCTTTGTATTGATATGAAACTTCTGTTACAACAGTTGAGTTCAAGATGCACGTATACAGGGATAATGCAATAAGAATAAGTAACAAAATGAAGTGTTGCACTATAACAGATTTTTATTTTTCACAAGAATTCCAGTAACACAAGAAGCCATTGAAGTATATATGACTGATTTGAGACACAGGGTTTATGACTGCGTAAGTGGGGAAGTGTGCGATTCATTAACCAAAGACAAAACTATTTGAAACATAAACAATGACTACATTAAAAGGCACACTAAGAGAATTAAACCAAACACTTGAAAATTTAATTTATGTGTGCTGGGTGAGAGAAATGTCTAATGTTCAGAGAAAATTATGTATTGCATAGAAATTTGAAAAACTGACATGGAAACTGAAAATATAAAGATGTGGCAGCAAAACCCATGCAGTCAACAACTATTCCCCATAAATGCATTTTGACCTTTGACAGTAAGCATTTAAAAGATAACAAAAACAAAAGATTGAGGATGTAGAATGTCTGGTATTCTGGGCAATTATGTTAAAATGGATTAACTTGACTTGCTTGTGCTCTGTTTGTTTGTGATGCTATTTTCTTGAGCACATTGACTTGACTTATTCAATTCTTATATCATAAATGTTCAATGCATAGTGTAGAGCGGTGATAGGCTGATCATTGTTGTCAATTTTTAATGGTAATTGCTCTTTTTCAAGTTAGGGCAACATTAGAGAGAGAGGATGTATAACTATGGGAATAAGGTAGAGTGACACCCCACACGTAGGTGGTGCAGGAGCCATATCTCCCCTATAAAAATGCTTAATTTACTTGTTGTCATGTTTGCATAAATGTCTGTGCAGCTTGAAAACATTGTGTATACTGAAAATAATGATTTTTGATCAGAAATGTACATACCTGTCTTAAAACTTGTGCATTTGAATAGAAAACAGTAAACCTGTAAAAATGTGCTTTTATAGAAGAAAGCTCAAAAATAGAAAATTGGTAAGCTAGAGACATGAGAGGCGTGAATATAAATACTTGTGACCCCTGCAGAAATAATTTCTGTGAAATACAGTGCAAAATAAGGCAAATGTAGAAGGTCATAAAGCAATAATTTGACAAATTTAACTGCAAAAGACATTTGCTTAATGAAAATGGTCATAAATATCAAATTAGTTTTATCTGCACTCGATACTGGAGCAGAGTGTAGCATAGTGTCTGAGTCTGTGGATAGGCATTTAGCATTAAACTGCAAGCTAAAATGAGGATGCTTTTGTATTTCTGTCTTATTCAAAGTATAAACTGAAGCCTGTGGGCAAAGTTTAATTGAACTGTACTTATAAGATCTACAAACACTCATTTCAAGTAGAAACTCTGTAATCTCAACTAAAGCAACCCGGTATACTTGATAAAGAAGCATGTATGCCTGTGAGCATCATTAAGAAAATGAAAACATACATGTGGAACTGATTTAAATAAGTGATACAGTGAAAGTGTACAACAGCATAATTTGCAAGCTTGCATAAGTAACCACTATACCTCACATGCTCACAGAGATAGTCATAACAGTCAGGCAAATAAACAACCCCAGGATTCAATAAAATCCATGTAGGCTCTGTGTAGAGCCTAAACAGAATGTACCTGTGTACACGGCCATGGTTCCCCCCTCTGTAGTGCGCCATGCATATTAATCATGGTGCACTGCTAAGGAAGAGCATAGTAACAGTAATAATGAATCCATTTAAGCAGGAGTGTTAAGGTTGGTCAGATGTTATGTACATGATGAAGCTCTCTGTAATGTTCCCTGCTGCTGTTGAAATGTGCTGTGAATTAATAGATTAATAATTTGTGTTTTAAATGTCTAATTTTGTTGAATTTATTTTTTATTTAATTTCCATTTGCACGGTGCAATGTGGAGAGCAGCAATGCCATGTGGCGCTTACAGATAGATAGCTGACACCTGCCAGATGTAAAAATAGAAAATGGATGTAATTAATTATGATATATGCTTTTTTTTAATTTTTTTTAAGGTCTGTTTGCACAATGTGGTATGGAGCACAGCAATACCAAGCCGTATTTAAACATAGACAGCAGATACCTGCCAGACATCTAAAAATAGAAACCGGATGTAATTATTTATTTCTGCTTTTGTTTAAGCCAATTGAAGCCTATTTGTGCTGTGCACAATGGAAATTTAGTAGCATATGTGAAGGTACACTAGTTTGTACATTATCCAATTAGCTAAATGGGTAGAGTGATGGCCTAAAGCTTCTTAGGTCATGGGTTTGTGTCCCTAGCACACATACCATTTGTTTAATGTAATCTAAAATTTTGTTTAATTTAAAAACATATCTTTTACATTTGGAAGGACTGCACGGTACTAAGCACTGCTTAAACATGATTAATGGCCACTTTTGTTTGTGCGTTGCTAAGCTTTGCTAAAACCTCGGTTGTGTGAGTTTTCATGATGCTCTGCTCCGCTTAGCTGGTTTGTGCAATGCTAAGCACCATGGCACATTTTTGAATATTGTTGAATGATGTGTAAGGGCAGAAAAACAGCCTATATTAAAGACAATAGGCCAGAATTCTGCAGCATTCCTTGGAGTCTATCTAACTGACAGTATTCCAGGTGGTGTTGGAGAGGGTGCGTGCCTTCAGTTGCAGAGATGGGGAGGTGCAGGAGTCCAGGGTTTTTGTTGGGCTCCTGACACACAGCTATGAACCTAGGCTGCTGCAGGATGATTAATAGGGATAAGAGTGTAAGACTGAGGCCTGGGATTGGTTGGCCAGGGACCTTACCAGTGCTACTGGTATCCACTGCACTAGTAAGCAGTGTTATCACCACTATGATGACCTGAAGCATAGAAAGAGGGGATCTTTGGACACCTGGGTACAAGAGGTGGAGGCTGGACATACCCCAGATATATGTAAATATGTCTTCCAGTATTTTATTAAAATGCAAGCTGAATCTGTGCAAACTGTTATGTATAATGGTGTGCTTCTCTCCCAACAGCTGCAGTTGAGAGGGCTCGCAATGTCCAGTCATATGCCGGGTGCCTGGCCTGGTTGCACCATGAGTGTGGTAAGTACAGATATATTATGCTAACTGTAGTGCAATAAACAATAAAGAATAAAAAACTGTACTGCAATAAAGAATAAATAATACAAACTGTAGTGCAATAAATGGGTAATTAGAAGTGTAGCACTAAAACACAAAACACTGCCTTTGGAACACAAGTAGCAGAAATAAGTTGTCCGTAGATGTAATGCCAAATTATTTAATAAATCACAGCAAGTAAAACACAACTGTTGTGCTTTACTTGCTGTGATTTATTAAAAAATTTGACATTACACCTATGGACTACTTATTTCTGCTACTGGTATTCCAAAGGCAGTGTTTTGTGTTTTTGTGGTACTTGATTCTGCTTTTGTGCCACTTTTTGTTTTTAATTAAAATGTAGTGCAATAAATGAAAAATAACAACTGTACTGCAATAAACACTAAACAATACCAATAATAGTAAGCAAAAAGGTGTAAAGCAGGAGTGTGGTGTCATAGCTTAATTGCACTAGAGCTATATGCATTGTATATGTACATTAAGGTTGCTGCAGTCAAGTGTAAAACTGTAATAACTGTAGAATGCAAAAGTAATGGTCTGAATAATGTACTGCTCAGCTCATAGTATGGTTTAAGTCTGTCCTCAGGCCAATTTCAGTTACATGATGCTCTATTTTCTCCCACTCCAGGAACAAAAGTATATGTGTGAGGCAGCCCACTTTATGAACAGATATTGTGTGTAGACTTCGCAGATAATAAACAGCAGTACCAATAAAGTATTAAGCAGAATTGTGTTTTCCTAAGTAAATCTGTCTTAATATTTGCATTAGGGCTCTAGTCACTGTATGCCTGCCCTAATGTCACTGTAGTTAAGCGTAAAACTGTAATAGCTGTAGAATGCGAATAATGTACTGCTCAACTCATACTACTGTTCAAGGCTATCTCCAGGCCAATTTCAATCGCATAATGCTTTCTTTTACTCCCAGTCCAGGAACAAGGTATATGGGTGAGGTAGCCCACTTTATGGGCCCACTTTATGGGCAGATATTGTGCATAGACTTCACAGATAATAAACAGCAGTACCAATAAAGTGTTAAGTAGCATTGTGTTTTCCTAAATAAATCTGTCTTAATATTTGCATTAGGGCTGTATTCATTGCATGTCTGTTCTAAGTTGCTGCAGTCAATTGTTACATTATTTGCAGATGTCCCCTTCAGTCACAGCTTTTGGGTTCTACTCCCATGCCTGACAGCTAAGGCATGATGGCTGTCTAGTTTATTTAATGCACACAAACATACCTCTCAACTGTCATGATTTTTCATAATGTAATTACAACTGCCTAATCTGTCTGTTCCATGATTACCACATAAATGATTACCTGGAATGGAATATATTTTCAAATCTGTTTACAGAACACATTGATAGTTATATAACTCCACATTATGTGAAACTCTTCTGTATAGTTATGTACTGCATTTGTTACTGCTTGGTCCATACTGTCCCATGCTAACAGCTTGAGAGGTATGCACCTGAAACATCAGCTAAAGAACAATTGTAGCTACTGTACTTCCAACTGACACTGCACACCTGTAGAAGTATGTAGTAATACTCTGTGTAGTAATATTACCTGTGAGGTAACTAATGGTGTGTATTTCTCTCTCTCCCCACCCCTTATCTTCTTTAATTTATTATTGCTATTTGTTATTATGATTTAATATTGACATATTTTGTTATACTAACTGTTGTATTGGTCTTATGGATTAATTCATACTGGCTTGCTGTTAACATATTTATTATGTTACTTAATGTTGTGTTACACACAATATACCTTAATATGTATTTGGATTAATAAATATTATGTTCCATTCTGTTAATACTAACATTTGTTTGGTTATTACCAGCTTTAACTTACTGTTATAACTACTTTACTACAATGTGTCAGGGTCAGCCGGTTCCTCATGATCTGCCTACCTTGCCTCCTCCGGCCATGGCACTGGGTCACATCACATCTGGAACCCAGCCTGGTGGTGCTCCCTCTGCTGCCCCTGCATCATGGAATTACCATCCTATGGGAAAGAGACTAGCCCCCCTCTTGGGAGCAGTGGTGGCCATCCTGGTGGGGCATGCTCACCCCGGAGCCCAGCAGTCATCCTCGGGGCAGTGATGAAGCATTGCTGACAGTCCCATGGGTGGGGATGTGAGTTGCACTGCTACCTTGTGGAGGCATATTGGACTGAGATTCCACAACACCTTCCCCATCCAAGGTGTTTACTCGCCCCACATCACACACCACCCCTGTCTGCTGTTTTGTCTATCTTGTCTGCCTGCAAAAGTTTCTTCATCTACCCAACTTACCTCCCCCACATGTATCTATGTCCCTTCCCCAACATTCCACTCTCAACATAAAAAAGGGTACCTGTCCCAAAAAGAAAATATCGTCACATACATAGCTCTCCATTTTGCACACGTGCCCACTGGACAAACATAATTTGGTCCAATTGGCTTAACAACACAATTATGTTGTCTTCATCCCTCTGTCTGGGGGTGAGAATCCAAAGTCATGTACAAATTCTGTCAAAGTGCACAGTTATTGCTGTACAAGAACTGGATAGCTATGGTTCTTTTCTACACCCTTCCTGTATATCTTTACCTGCCTTTCACTATGTTTCCCCCATGCTTGCACCCCATTTCACCACTTTCCTATCTCCCCATTTTTCTTTTCTTTATATATTTTTAGTGCAACACTGCCTGATGTGCTATGTCATGCAGCTTTGCTAAGCTCAGCTAAAAGGAGCTTTATTGATATATGTGTTTTAAATGACAATAAACATGTACAAAATAAACACCGGTCTCCTATTTTGAACCCAAGACCATTGCACTTGTAGACCACTGCATTAACCTGCCATGACATAGAGCTGTTAATTAAAAGAGGTGGTTTAAGCAAAACATAGTAATTGCAAGTTACACTCAATAAGCATGTTTAAGCAGAGCTGTGCTTTGTGCTGTAGCTCACAAACTTGCTTAAAGATAAATAGAAAAATTGGGAGTGAACCTTGGAGTCTGGGGCAAGAGTATACCACTAGAAAGCCAAACACAGAATAATGGATTTAAGTGAGGTCTCTAATAGCAAGTAAATGTCCCCTTTTATTAGCAACATTTACAAATATACCTGCTAAGGCATTACTGGCAAAATACATGTTCAACTTGGACCCTGGTGCAGAAATACATCCATATAAAACCATACACATAATGATGGCTGTAAAAAAAGTATGGCATAACCTGTATGTGTGTAATTATGTCTTGCAAATGCACCTGCTATAACAGTGACTCTGTAGCCCAGTCTGTTAAATGCCTTGCAAACAGTACATTTGCCACACATAGTCCTGGGTTCAAATACAGTGGTGTGTAGCAGTGAAATTACAGTATTGTGAAGCCAACAGTTAATGACTGAGTCATGCACTCTTTATCCAGACAATACATTTCAAATGAAATGTCTGCTTCTCACTAATGGAAATCACAGACCTGCAGATAGGAACACACTTCACATATCCCTATAGCAAAACTATAAGTGCATAAATTGTCACGTTATGTATTAATATGCATTCACAGAGGATTTTAACTTAGGTAATACATATGAGGCCCATTACTATTAGAGTGCAGTACAAAATCCTTTCAAATTCACAGTGTAGATTAGCAGAGCTGCACAACTAACATACACATATGAAGTCTCTGCTCGTAACAAGGACTGCTAGCATACACTTTCCAAATGTGTACAAGACTATAAAACGTTACATGACAGTTGCCAAAATGGTGGACATAATGTTATATTTTCCCCTATGTTGCTGAAGGACACAACAAACATGTTGCCTAGTACTCTGTTAATGATACCATTGCCTAATATACTTACCTTCAACACATGCCTTAACTAGAGTTGAATGCAGACCTCTCAACCGTGCCAACTTACTCAGTTTTTACAGAGTTTGGGGGTTCAAATGAAGGGGTGCCATGATTCCTGAGTGGCACCCCTTCATTTCCGATTTTTTTCTTTTTGTTTTTAAGTTTTTGCAGCTGTTACAGCTAACATCATCACATACATGATGACGTCAGCTCCCTCAGGGATTCCAGCCTGCACAATGACATCAGCTCCCTCTACCAGCCTGTTGGAATTGAGCTCAAAGAGCTCACACATTTCCGGCTGGCCTGGCTGCTGAAATGTGAGCAGGAAAGGCAACAAATGGTTGCTGGTAATGATTATCGGCTGCTGGATTATTCTGTCAGGTCAGCGGAATGAAGAATTTGTTGGCTGCTGGAAGAACATGTTTTGGACTCGCTGGATTATTCTGTCAGGTCGGCGGAATGAAGAACTTGGTTGCTGGAAGAACATGTTTGGGACTGGCTGGATTATTCTGTCGGTGGAGAATGAAGTAAGATAAGGAAACTAATGTGTGTGTGTGTGTGTGTGTGTGTGTGTGTGTGTGTGTGTGTGTGTGTGTGTGTGTGTGTGTGTGTGTGTTTGTGTGTGTGTGTTTCACAGCTCAAATCTGACCTTCCGCTTATAGCCACAACCTTTCATAAGAATCTTTCCTCATTACAAGCAACAGCCAAAAATATATGCAGATTCATTGAGCTATCTCCCAAGACAAAATACCGCTGCCATGTACTCGCAAAAGCCCACTGGCCACCAGTCCCACAGAGAGAATTAAACTGGAACTCAACTTCATAAACTCATCAACCAAGAATTATTTCCCTTTTTCACCAGACAGTTGTTCCATTGCACCTTTCACTACCACCTTATATCCTTCATGACCATAACCATCTGAAGAACCTAAGGGCTAAATTACACTGCACAGGCTACAGCTTCTCCATATTATGCCTGCAAATATGGGATGCCCTGCCTTCCAACCTCTTGGTGAATAAAAAACATTCACTAAGTCCTATTCAAGGAGACAGCTTGCAAATACATAAAACAAGCATGTATCACTTGAAAGGCTTGTGCAACTCTCCATCTCTTCCACATCAAACACAAAAGCTACACCCCCTTCACTCAAACGTCTCTCAAAATAGAATCTATTTTTTCCCATTGTCTTCTTTTGATATGCTGTATATAATGTAAATAGACTGTATTACTAGCTCTAAACCTACACTCTCTCTAAAGTAGAAACATTTAAAATTGTATCCTCTTCAATTACCATTCTTACTATTTTTTCTCTCCAACATTTTTTTTCTCCAGAATCACTGCTCAATCCTAATATCACTTACTCTTATATGGATACAATCAATGTTTAAATGTATGTTACCACCACTGTAAAGTGTATTCCTCCTGTTAATGTTATCTCTTATTTGGGTAGTTTTTTTTTCTGATACCAGACTGTAGTTGTGAGCCAGCCTGACCAGAGCTGTAATACTTCAGAACACCAATGTATTTGGGCATTTCTCTGACAGAATTGACAGTCACAAAATTATAACTGCAACTAGCCAGAACTGTATAAGCTGCAGTGTGATAAACTGAATTTTGCTTTAACTTCTTTTGTGCTGTAAATAAACTGAAGTTGAATTAATGTACTGTCTCAAACGAATGTCAATGGCTACTGTGTGTGTGTGTGTGTGTGTGTGTGTGTGTGTGTGTGTGTGTGTGTGTGTGTGTGTGTGTGTGTGTGTGTCCCATTCAATAATACCTGGTGGCTACAGGCACTAAAGATCAAACCCAGTACATTGAGTACAGGGTAAAAAGGGCCTAAAGTCCCTAGCCACCACCACTTGTGAGTTTTGCCAAGGTTTGTTGTGCTAACAGTTCACCGCTATAATGAGAACTGAATTTATATCCCCTAGGTTTTTTGTGCTAAGAGTTGACAGCAATAGTGAGAACTGAATTTGTATTTCCCCAGGTTTTTTGTGCTAAGAGTTGACAGCTGTGGTGAGAAGTGAAAAATGAATTCACTAAATGATAGCCAGTAAGTTTCAGTCTTCCTATTTTTCAGGAAGCTGCTGATTTAGCACAGTGGTATGTTGCTCTGACTGTAGTCCTGGGCTCAAGACTTACTAGTGAAATGCATGGTGGTAACAACATTTTATTCTAGCAGCTTTACAAAATTATACAAGCAATGTTTAAAATGTGTCCCTGTTTTTTGACCTTTTGCCCCCCCCCCCAAAAAAATGAAATTGAAAAATAAGTGCAAGAAGCTGTGCAAGATGCCTATGGCTTACACTGCTGTCATTCTATTTATTGTGTGGATGTGGAAGTAGACTTTTATGATGGAAATGTTCTGAATTGGGCAGTTTTGTCATTAATGGCTCATGCATTTTGTTTCATTGCCTACAGTACGGTTTACTGGAAAAATGTTCAAACAGTAAATTTAAAATGCACTCTTTCAACAAGTGTGCTGTATTATACAATAAATATAATTTAATAAAGTCAGGAAGGTGTATCAAAGAAAAGAACACATGTATGCTTCTTGTTTTGTGTGCAAGGGGCCAATGATTTGAAAACAGCCCAGAGATAATCTTTATCCACCACTGGCCAGATGCAATTTCTTTGGATGTGGTGTGGGTTTCAATGCTGTTTCAATGAATGTGAGTTTCAAGGGCAGACAAGTTTTAATGCCAAGTCTATTTTCATTTCATTGTGAGACAGTATTGTTATTACCATATGTCTATTAGTGTTTGTACATTGTTGTGCTATAAAAATAAAACCCAAATAATCATTGTAGAAGTAAAGCAGTATGCACACATTAGTGTTTATGGTAAATGGGGTGAAACAACCAGATAATGGGGCATTGGAATGGCTGCAGGGGGGATATTTTGGTTGCTTGTTCTTCAGTTACGTTTGAAAGTTGGTATCCCACAGTTCCATTTTAGTGGGTGGGGTTACGTAATTATGTATGCAAATTAGATGTTAATCAGCATACAGATTTGTACCTATTTTTCATGGGCCTTGTCCAGATTTTTGATGTTTCCAGGTTGAGAGGTATGATGAATGGGTACCCTCATTCTGGCTTTGCCTCTACCACAAGGCTGACACAGGTCACACAGTTACTCCTACAGCTTGTTGTCCTTCACACTCTCTGTCTAGGCCTATTACCTGCAGCAGCAGCTGCAGCCTGTAGCATACACATCTCTATGTAACAGTAGCTGCTACAGACTTACCGTCTGAAATGATGTAGTCTTTACACTACAATAATGTCCAGCACAACATATCAGAAAGGGCTTCTAATCTAATATGAAGGCCTTATATCTTGTACAGTGGTTGCATGTCATTGGGTGATGATGGCACAAATCAGCTATGTTTGCTGAAATTAGCATTTCAGAACCACAGATTGGTTAAGAGGCAATCACCTGCTAATGAGAAACATGTTAAAAGGCAACTTGCTAGCTATGGGGAACCATTCTGTATGAGACTTTCTGCACACAGAACATGCATTTGCAAAACCTGAAATATCACCACATATCAAAAGAGGAGTTTTGCACTCCAGCAGGTATGTAACACTTTGTTTACAACAGGCTGTAGATGTTTGGATATACTTACAGAGAATAGGGCTTACAGCATTCAGCCTTTCTTAGAACTGTGATAATGGCATGTCATTAATCTCCAGATATTTTACACCTACAGTGGACATACAATACATCAAGGGTGGAATGTTTTTTATCAATGTGGCACACTGGTCTCATGGGACTGTCTCTTTATAGTGGTTATATAGTGCATTTCTATTTACTTGGCACTGTTGTTTTGACATATTATTTGGGGGGAGGTTGCCCCTAGGGGACACACTATAATAGACTCCAGTGTTGGCTGTATGATCATATAACAGTATCTGTCATGGCACACATGGGAATAACTGACTATCGTAAGTATCTTAGTTGTATCCACACGCTTAATATGTTTGCACACTGTGGAATATGACATGTGATCAAGCCGTGGATACTGCCAGCCATTCTGTTCTGTATCTATACATAGTGTACTTCCACATATGTGATCCTGACATGTGTTCCCATTCTGTTGTCTTTCATGAAACATGTACTCAAGATGCTGTGCACCTTTCATGGATGTGGAGAATGATATTATACTTGAAGGCCTTCAGCAACACCATGAACTCCTACTGTCCAGGGGGAGGCAAAACAGGGAACAGCGGGCAGCACTGTGGGCTGACCTTGTCCATGATGTGAATGCCACAGGTCATCAAAGCAGGACATATGAGCAGGTTCGACACTGTGCAACGGACATGATCAATGCTGCATGCAGAAGAGCAATAGATGTAGCTAGTGGTCATGGCATCACCAGTGGAGGGCCTGCAGTGGAACAACCACTTTCAGCCACTGAGGAATTCCAGGTGAACTTAGGCACAAATGATAGCCTCCAGGCATCCATCACACCGTACATCATAGATGTGGGTGCCACAGTTTCCATGGCAGAGGAGTGTGTAGGTAAGCTTAGTTTGATCACCACTGGAATACTGTAGCATTCAGTATGTCAAGGGTGAACATATTCTTATGTGGGTGTCAGGTCTGTGTTCTTTGTGGGGGGGTTAACTGCAGGTTGGCTCTTGTGCTCAGATGTTGACTGATATAACAATTAACAAAGTAGCTACTGTAAATGTGAGATATATGGATGTATTACCTTGTTGTGGTGCAACATGTGATGGGACTGACATTACCTTTTCCTCAACTTTTCACAGGTCTGTCAGGTATCGGACAAGGCTGTGGTCATGCTCCTGGTAAGCACAAGACTGTTTTGTTATAGATGTTGGTTTACAGCAATGTAATCCCTAAAGTGTCATCCCAGGCCTGCTGCCTGGATTGGTGTACTGTCGACATGATTGCCAACTGCACAGAAATTTTCTGACTGAACATATGTTAGAGTCATGCATATGCCTTGTAGGTGCGACCACACTGATGCATATGACAGCATTGTCAGAACATTGCACATTGCCATTTGTGTCAACTGTGCAGAGTCATCACAAATGTCAACAGTGTACTTCATTGTTGCTGATGAGATTGCTGTGTAAAGAGGTTTTATTTACAAGTAACTACAGCTGTTTGTGGGAAAAGTAATATCCTCATGTCCTACTATATGAGGTTGGGGTTTCAGCAGGTCTGTGTTAGTGCCAGCAGTGTATAGAGTTGTACATATATAGCAACATAGTACTACAGAGCATAATAGTGTAGATATTAATGTACTGCTTTTTCCTTTCTTATCACAGGTGACCAGGGGTTTGGACTCTGTCACCTATACAACCTGATGTCAGTGTCTCTTCAGACTCTGATAATGATAGTGGCCTCAGTGAGGTACAGGTGGGTGTTTCAAAGGCTGAATTTGTCCCAGAGGTTCACATCACTCTTCTGCCCTCATTGTCACTGTACACAGTCAGTATGCCTACACATACCCAGTCCCCAGAGGCCACAGATATTGAACAGTCAGTGGGTGGGGACATTGAACAGGAAAGTGTGGCAACTAGGGATGCAGTGAGTGTAGACACTGGCTATAGCCAGAGGGGGATTGATAGGGGTGCTTGTAGAAGGCCTGCTGTCCTTCCGCCACCTGTTGCATCACATCACGGTTCACTCCCAAAAAGAAAAAGAAAACTGGAAACACTCTAAAACAACAAATGCTTAATCCAAGTTCAAGTTTGCAAGTAAAAACTTTCACCTTCAAGGCTTCTTCAGATGAAATAAATACTATTAACTAAACAACATAACTTAAATACATTTTAAAAAGTCACATGACTCTAATTACACCTTCTGATGCAGCATATTTAAATAAGGCTTTAAAGTAAAACTGTCATTAAGACCAGGTGGTACAGACACTCTCATTCTTAAAATCCATCTCATCTCTTCATTTCAGTTAAAAGTTTTATATTCCCACCCCACAATGGTCTATAAATTAGTTTTAAAATCATAGACTTAAAACTATGTTGATCACCTTTCTCTATAATGTGTTTACTAAGAGCATTTGTGACTACTCTAAGTCTAATATCACTAAGATGACAGGCTATACGCTCTTTAAATTTCCTGTTTGTCATACCCACATAAAAAGCATCACAGATGTCACACTTAGCTAAATATATTAATTTGCTTGTGTTGCAATTCCCATATGCATGTAAAGCAAACTCTCTACCTGTCATAGGATGTTTAATAGACTTCTCTGTGAATATATGCTTACAGTAAACACAATTCCCACATTTAAATGTACCTTGTTTCACATTTCCTATCTTAAAGAATTCCTTGGGTTGCTCCTTATAACATAACATCTGTTTCAAAGTGTTCTTCCTTTTGTACCCAAAAGCTGGTGGATCCCCTATTATTTCCATTAATGCTGGGATGTCCCTTAAGATTGAACAATGCTGCCTAATAATATTTTTTACTGCTTCAGTGTTCCTGTTATAGGTAAGCATACACCTCATTTTATTTCCTTGTGGTCCTGCTCTAGCTCTGTCCTGACTCACTACCAAAATAGGGCTGAAGCCCTCTGCTTAGTCTTTGCTGTTGTATGCTCCTACTGGCAACATGCACTTCAGACTCCGGGTACCCCTTATTTAAAAAGTCAGAGGCCACAACGTCTAATTGTTCGGGCATCCTATCATGTACAGTATTTAGTCTAACTACTTGTTGCATGTGATTTTTTATTATATTTCCAAACATAAAAGAAGGATGCATGCTATTACGATGCAAATAACTACCACACTTAACCTCCTTTCTGTATAGTTCTGTATATATTATACCCTGCTCATTCTTCATTAATTTCACATCAAGGAACATAATCTGATCCTTAGAAATATCGTGTTTGAATCTTAAGAAAGTAGTAGTTCCATTAACATATAATATAAACTGTTCAAATTCATCTCAATTACCTTCCCACACAGCAAAAAGATCATCAATAAATATTTTATAAAAATTAATACACTTTTTAAAAGGATTAGTCAAAGACAACACATATGTCTCTTCCCACATGTACATGACAATATTCACATAAGTATTTGCAACTGCTGTTCCCATTGCTACTCCTCTTTCTTGATAATACAGACAAGTCTCAAAAATAAAAATATTTGATGTTAAAACCATTTTTAATAGGTCACATAATAGTCTGATCTTCTCAGTATCATAGCCTGAAAACCTCTCCAAGAATATTTTGACACATTCAACACCATGTATGTGAGGTATTGATGTGAACAATGAATCAACGTCCATTGTCACCATATGGGAACTAATAGAAAGTTGTCCACTTGACCATTCGTACAACTGCTTTAAAAAGGTGTTAGTGTCTTTTAAATTAGTTTCTCTTCTCTCTAATACAGGTCTTAAATTACTCTCCAGAAACTTAGAAAGGGGTTCCATAACCCACCCACAAGCAGACACAATCGGCCTCATGGGGGGGTTAACCTGATCCTTTGCAGCTTAGGTATCCCATAAATGACAGATATTTTTGGATTTTCTACAAACAAATAGTCAAACGTTTTATCATCAAGCTTACCACTATCATGAAAAACATTCAATGGTTCCTTTAATTTGAGACATAAGCAATTACTTTCACTCCTTGTAATATTTCTATGTTCATCTCCTTGTAACATAAGCTACATTTTTTCCATGTAAAAATCTTTACTCATTATGGCAATGCCTCCCCCTTATCCGCATTTTTTTATTACAAGGTCTGAATTATTTATCAAAGAATGCGCCATGGCTTAAGTCAGATGCTACAATGGCAGCTGGTAGTCTTAAGGTAGATGACATCATCAGGCCTTGTAGAAGAGGGCAGTTTGGGAGCTAGCAGCAATGTACAGGGCCAAAATGTGCATAACCATTGCAGTTTGATACCAATGAGGGATTCTCAGTTGTTTGGTAGGGGTATACACACACACACACACACACACACACACACACACACACACACACACACACACACACACACACACACATGCACCAAGTGGCCTGCAGTAAGATTAGAACTCCTACCTATCTAGTTTCACACACTATAGATCACAATACATATTGCATGTGCCACGGCTTAAGTTGGATGCTACAGTGGCAGCTGGTAGTCTTAAGGTAGATGACATCATCAGGCCTTGTAGAAGAGGGCAGTTTGGGAGCCAGCAGCAACTTACAGGGCCAAAAAATGCATAACCATTGCAATTTGATAGCCAATGAGGGATTCTCAGTTGTTTGACAGGGGGATACACACACACACACACACACACACACACACACACACACACACACACACACACACACACACACAAACACACCAAGTGGCCTGCAGTGAGATTAGCACACCTACCTATCTAATCTTACGCACTATAGATCACAATACTTATAGGATGCGCCACAGCTTAAGTCAGATGCTACAATGGCAGCTGGTAGTCTTAAGGTAGATGATCAAGCCTTGTAGAAGAGGGCAGTTTAGAAGCTAGCAGCAACTTACAGTGCCAAAAAGTGCATAAACATTGCAGTTTGATAGCCAATGAGGGATTCTCAGTTCTTTGACAGGGGATATACACACACACACACACACACACACACACACACACACACACACACACACACATAGCTCTAACTATATATATATATATATATATATATATATATATATTTTTTTTTTTTTTTGAAAATACATAGAGACAGATATACTATGTATGTGAGAGAGAGAGAGACAGTGACAGACACATATACATATATGTATGTATGTATAGACATATCTATACATAACAGGTCATTTTGATCAAGGGGCAACAAGACTGCACTCAGTTTAACTAAGTGTATGGGCATGCCCAGTGGGACTCTCAGTACTTAGAAAGTGACTCCAGCCCACACATACCTGCACTCCAGTCCTGGATTTTGTGTGTTACAGACACTGACATCTGTCCCTCTTTCTGCAGTACTGCACTTCCCTCGAAATGTACTTATCATTCTCCAGCTGTCTGATGTAATTAATATGTGATAGAAATTCATAATGTTACATCACACACAGACTGACAGTCTGTAAAAACACCAAAATAATAATACCTCACATACAAAAGATGGGGATACTTCCAGATTTGAACCATCAACAGCATCACCCATGCTAACTTCCCTAGTCCACTGAGTCACACAAAAGCTATTAGCCAGAGAGTAGTTATTCATCACACAATCAACAGCATACATATCTACACTGTTATTCCTGCATTAAATGAGACATGTAACATGTGATCAATTTCTATATTACTGCCCTGTGTTTGCCTGGACTGCTGATATACCATTGATGACCTACTGTTAAAGCAGTTATTTGGGAACACTGCTGTGTTGGGTGTGGGGGGACAACAGCACATGTTCTGCAGGGATACACAATAGTCAACATATCATGTGACCCAACTGTTTAACATCTCCCTTGTCTGATGTAGTGCATATTCCAATCATGAGGCCTAGTGAATATTAAGGAACACATACTAGTGGACTGATTAACTGTAATCCAGTGTGGATGTTATTTGTATCCAAATAGCCCACTATATTTCCTTGCATAACTGCAGCAGATCCATACATTTACAGGTAGTGTGTAGGTTAGGGACTTACTCTGCGAATGCACTAGTTGACAGACCTGTAGCTTAGGGCTGACTCTGTTTGATGCAAGCAGTACACAGCCAATACATAGATAGGTACAGGTTGTGTGGGGTGCCTGGCATCAATTTTACTATATGTATGTGAGTAGGAGTAAGGTGTCAGTCCCTAGGGCCCTAGGTTGTCAGTGAATGTGCTTTGCATTGTCTCTTAGCCAAAGCCAGGATGTAATGGGCATGCCTACATCTGCCTACAGGTACATCATCAGGGGGCTCCTCCTCTGAGTCCTCCTGTGACTTTGGCTATGGTGACTTAGGCACTGGTGGGGGGCTGTGTATCCCTTCCCTTTGCTGATCCTGCTGTAGCTGTTTCTATAGGATCATATTGTGTAGCATAGCACATACTGTGAACATATGTGCACATGTGGCCGGAGAGTACTGCAGGGTTCTACCAGGTATGTCGAGGCACAGGAACCGTGACTTCAGAAGCCCAAACACATGCTTTATGATGTTCCTAGATTGTGCATGTGCCTCATTATGGCATTCTTTGGTTAGTGTGTGTGCATTTCTGATGGGTGTCATCATCCATGGTTCCAGGACATAGCCAGCATTCCCCAATAAATGGCCATGTGAAATGTACCTCCTATCAAACATCTGGTACAGCTGTGATGTGTGCCAGATATAAGAGTCATGATAACTGCAAGGGCTAGCAGCACACACATTCATGATAATCCCCTTGGAATTGCACACAACTTGGCAGTTGATGGAGTGGTACCTCTTGCGGTTGATGTAGATTCTACCCTCGTCACCAGGTGGTGCCTTGATATTTACATGAGTGCAATCTATGGCACCCAGTACTTCAGGCTAGTGTTCTACATGGTAGAAGTGTTGCATATTGCTGGCCTTCACCTCAGCAATGAGGTGAAAAGAAAGGTGCTCACTGGTATGTGGTAGCATGGCAATCAGGGACTAGTGGAGTACCCTGAATGCTAATGCCTGTGAGACCCACATCATGTCCCCAGTTGGTCTTTGGAAAGTACCTGTAGCTAGTATCCTAAGGGCTACAAATACCTTTGTTTCCACTGGAGTGGGTTCCCCTCTGTTGGCACTGGGTTTGAGTTGAGGGTGGCAGAGCTGAGTGAGTTCTTGTAGTATGTCCCTGTCCACCCTGTAGTGCTCTACAATGTCCAGGTCATGTAGCTCCTGGAAGGTTACCCTGGGCCTGAGCAATCTTCTCCTTCTCTGCCTAGGCCTGTTGTCAGCAGCAGCAGCATTGACATCAGCATCTAGCACATACAGGTGTAGCAGACCTGCAGCAGCCCCTAGCATTCTCTCAGTTAAAATTCCCAAGTCTGTACTCCAATGGTCCAGAGTATTGGGGAAAAATCAGAGAGGGATTAAAAAATATATAGTGATGCACTCTACTTTCTGCTAGTGTACTAAAAGTGTAGTTTTATGTACTTGTGAAATTGTCTAGTGCTATAGTAAGAGGTGCATATTCAAGGCTGGGTAACCAGATATTTTTTGCAAAGGAGGAACATGCGTCAGGAGTAAGAAACCTGTTTATTTTATATGCATGCTCAAGTTATGAAGGTTCCATTTTACTGTTAACTCAACCTTAGAGTTAAAAGTTAAAGAAGGATCCATATTAAAACTAATATTTGTAACTGACTATTTCTCCAAGGGTCAGCACTATTAAAAGAGTGAGAGAGCGGTGAGCTACTCTTCAAGAAGTATAAGCAGCATAGTATTTCATTATGAAATAATCTCTCCCATTACTTCCCATTCCAAATGTCCCCTACCTTTCTGGCTTCTTGCCCCTATCCATCTACCTCCCTCTGCTAATAACCCAATACTTTCAACTCTATATCCATAAACTATTTAATGAACCTCCTCCACTTTGGCTACTAACATTTTATAATGAGCACAACAGAATGTTTCAGAAAATAATGCCATTATCACACATATGAGTGTCACTTGTACTCTTTTGCAACAACAACAACATGAAATGATTATTGTGCGTGCATACTTAATAAATCAGTCTTTTCCTAGTAAGATGCCTATTGCTACTTTTGTTAGCATTTATTTGTATTTAAGAAACCTCATGTATTAAGACTGTGAATAAATGTATATTATGTTCATGCGAATAATATTTTGCAAATGTTTGTTCTTAGTCAATGTGTGGAGCTTTACTTCCTGGGCCTCCACTGAAAAAAAGCTTTTTGCCCAGTTAGACTTTCCTGGTTAACAAAAGTAAATAATTAGCTAAATAAATACTAAGTTGTAAATCATTTTTGGTTAACCATTGGAACATTTTTTTAATTCTTCTTCCAATAAATTTTGAATATCCATTGGGTGTTTACCCTTTGTGAATAAGGTCAATCAGCAGAAAAAAAATGTAAGTCTAACAGTAGATAACTGTGAAAAGATTGATGGTGTAAATTGATAACAGTATTAGTCAAAGGGACTGAACCCTGACATGCTGCACAATGTGCAGAGATGATTCTGGAGATTCTCAGCCCATTCTGTATTTATTTATTTACATTCATTTACCAGGATAATTCAACTAGCCAGAGCCCCTTTTCAGCAAAGGCCTGGGGTGAAATGCTTCACATGAGTTTACACAAAACAATAAATAACATTTTACAATAGAATTTTCAAATAGTTGTAGAGCAGAGATTACGCAGAAAATTCAGCAATTTATAAATGTATATGAGCAGCATCCATTCAGCAAAATTTTACAATAACAATGTGCGATAGATTATAGATCACAAGCAAAATAAAATAAGTAGGAGGATATAAAATAGCCAGAGGAAGTGATGCAGTAATGGCAGAGAAGCATAGAATATCAGCTAAGGTTAAAAAAAGAGAAGTTCATATAGATTAAGAGAAAATAAATATAATTAGCTGTGGGTAGAGTAAGAGTAAGTCCACTTATCTATGAAATGCCCTTTTAAGGCTTTTTAAAGGATTTGCGTGAAGAGTTTACTCTTATAGGGAAGGAAATAGCATTCCACATTTTTGAGACATGACATGAGAAGATAGAGTCTCCTGCTGAGTTAGTTGATTTGGTCACACTTAATAAGTCTTTATTACTTAATCATAGAGTTCTTTTTGGAATATACTAAGAATATTGGCCAAGCTTGGACATTTTTCCAAGTTGGGGATTAGAGTAAGTGTCATATTCAGTTGAGAGTTAAGACAAGTAGTGAAGGGGCTCTAACTAGAGGAGCTCTTTTGGATTTATGCAGTGGTGCAACCTGTATGGTAGGTTTGCTGTGAACTTTGTAATTGTTGTTATAGTGCTGTTCTAGTGGGTTTAGTTGAATGGTTTGCACACTGCAAGTATGGGTACCCAGTAAAGAAGGATTGGAAGTAGGTATCCTGTGGCTATACATGCTTTTGCTTCTTTAATTAAAAATGGATTCATTTATAGAGGAGCATACATTTTTTGTGTGTTTTTGACTCTTTCTTTTATATGGATATCAAATTTCATATTTTGGCCAATTACTACTCCTAAGAGCTTGAAGTATGAAACAGTTTCAGTTGTGGTGGTATTGGAAGACATTACGGTGAAGCTGGGTTTGTTCTCTTGGAAAGTTTTAGGATCAAAAAGGAATTTTTTTTTGGGGGGTGGGGTCAATAGAAGATGAGAGTTATAGAGCCAAGCCTATAGAGAGAGGAGGGATTCTTGTGTTAGTTGTTATAATTTTTCAATAATTTTAGCTGAACAAATGAGTGTTGAATCATTTGCATACTGTATGATAGAGGTATTTTTGGTTGATTTGTATAGATCTTTAATGAAAATATCCAAAATGAGTTATCCTAGGATACAGTCTTGTGCAATCCCTACAGACATAGGAAGGGGGAGATGTCAGTAGTCCATCTGACTGTCTGGTATCAGATAAGTAACTGGAGAATCATGACAGGGATGGACTGTATAGTAAAAGAGAGAAGAGTCTGTTAAGAAGTTAAGGATGGAACACCATATTAAAGACATTGGACGGGTCAATGAATGCTGATGATACTAGTTTGCTAGCATTACAGTGCTGGTTAACATGAGTTCAAAAACTGATGAGTGCAGCCTTGGTACTGTGATGTGCGTGAAATCCTTGTTGGTTAGGAGACAGTTGATTATTTTCCAGTATAGATATTAATAGTTGGGGATGGATATTTTTCTAGGATTTTTGTTAGGGGGAGAGGATGGCAATGGGATGATAGTTGGAGAAAATCTTTAGAATGACCACCTTTGTAAAGTGGCAAATGTACAATTTCTTCCAGACCTGAGGGGCATACCTCTCTTTAATGGAGCGATTGATTAGAATATTGACTGGGTAGGCTACTGCATCTGCTACTAGTTTAATGTATTTAGGAAGAAGGTTGTCTGGGGCAAGAGTGGCATGTTTATGTTTGAGAAGAAGTTTGATGAACGAAGTTTGCATAGGTTTGAGACCTATTATATTCAGTTGTTAAGCAGACTCTTGTATAACTATAGAGGAAGTTGGTACATCCTTTTAAGACTGAAGCAATTGCTTTAATAAAAAAAGTGTTAAATTGGCTAGCTATACTTTCTGTGAAGTTGGTTGTTGTAGGAGTTGGTTGGTTTGTACATCCAGGATGTATAAGTTTCTTTATTGCTGAACAGATCATTTATGGTTAGTATTATCTGCATTTTGTTGAGTGGTGTAATAAGATCTTTCATTTGATGTGGTCTTATTTTGGCCTAATTTTTAAGTTGTCTTTAAATCTGGAGATTTGATTAATTTTTGTTTCATTTCCAGTGACTCAAGGCTTTGTATCAACTTGTCATTAATTGCTATGTTTGATTGTGTGTTTGATTGTTTTGTTAACCAAAGAGCTGGGTTGAATTTCACTCTCTTATTTATAACAGGGACATGGTTGTTGAATATATATAGAAAAGTGGTATTGAAGAAAGATGCAGCTTCATTTAACAAAGTTGTTTTAGTATTTTTCAATTGAGTGATATTAAGGTACTGGTAACGGCATCTTTATCAAAGTTTGTTGTGTTGTGAAATTGATTGATGCAGTGACTTCTTGGGGTGGGTGGATAATCCCTTATAATAAAGGTGGGTAGGTGGTTACTTAGATTGTCTGGTAGAGAGCTGGTGGAAGTAATTTTTTTTCTGGAAAATTTGTAAGGACTCCATCCAGGGTTCTCTGTCTAGTACTGTTTTTGTTGTATCCTGTTTGGGTATACATAAGTTGAGTAAATCCATATTGGTTAATGTTTTTGATGGACGATATGATTTTTTACTGTTAGCCAATCAATATTAAAATCTCACATTATGATGTTTCTTGACAGGTAGATGAAGAAATTATTTTTTTTTTTACATCTCTCACACTTTTTTCTGCTTCTCTTCCCTCTTCATGCCCCTCTCTCTCCATTTTCCTGTCTTCTCCCCATTGTATCCCTTCGAGCAACTACTTTCACTTGCCTCTTCTAATGTCTTCATATGTCTCTATATAATAATATGCTTATATCCCTGTAACATAAAACATCTCAGTCTGCATCTTATCCAAAAAGCCCTGTTAAGCATAATTCCATTTATCCATCCATGTGTCCATGTTCTGACTTTGTATACTGCTTCTTGACCTAATTGTTTTAGCATATTTTTGCATCTGTAAATACATATATGTTTTATAGCATATCCTTATATCAGTAAAATATTTTGTTCATTTCTCATGTGATTCTATGTGATACGAATGTGATATGAAAGACTGACTTCTGCCGCAGTATAGATAACTGAGTGAAAGGGTTAATTTAGTTATTCTTTATTTTTCGATGAAACAGAACTATTTTTTAAAACTTGTTTATCATCTAGTCTATGTAACGAAAAGACACTTGTTTATTACATTCTTTTACATGTCTAGAAGTCTGATTGTTGGTTACATTCTTTTATATTTTTCTTAAGTGAAATTGCAGAGTCATAGGGGTTGGAAGGCTTGACTAGAACATTCTAGGATGGGTGGCCAACATCTCTGGTCTGTTCTGGAAAGTCTTTGTTGATCCCTAAAGGTTAAGTTCCCAGGAAAACTGGTAAACAGCTAAGGTATAAAAACTGGGACTCTCTGTTGTTTGGTAGAAGCCTCACCTGTGGAGTGGATGCACTGCCCAGGACTTTCCAGATAGCGTCTCCTACCTGACTACAACAGCACTTCCCATTCGAAGTGTGGGCTAGGATGAAGTCTCTTACTTTATCGGTGATGTATTAACTTTTTTTTCCTTTTTACTCTTTGGTATTAATATTAATGCTTGCCTGGCATAGAAGTATAGCTGGTTTGATATTAATATTAATGTTTGCCTATCTTAAAATTTATTTATTTATTTATTACATTTGTTTACCGGGTAATGTCCGTCTGGGCCAGAAACCCATTTTCAGTGGAGACCCGGGGAGAAAAGCTCCAAACATACAGTTGCGAAAACTAAATAGTAATAATATTAACAATATTAATAATGTTTGATAACTCGCAGTGTAAAAAATAAGAAACAAATTATGGTACAGACAAGACATACAGTTTCAAAACAGTGTTAGACCACTGATTTCCTAGGATTTAAGACCACACTAGCTGCTAATAGAAGTATAATAAAACGTTAGCCAAGTGGAAATCAGCAGTAGCCATGGGGGTTGAGCTAGGTAGGATAAGGAGCAGTTATAAGAGAATAGATGGAGAATGGGTAGACTCAGCCAGGAGTATGGCAGGAGCAGAGCCAATGATTTGCTAAATGTTCTTTTAGGAGGTGTTTGAACTCATGATAGTTGCAGTTTTTGCTAGGGTTTGAGGAAGAGTGTTCCAAAACTTGGCAATTTTATAGGAGTAGAGGGAGGACCCTTAAGTATTGTAGGGTTGGATAACCTTTAACATTAGTTTGTTTGAGGTCCTAAGTTATCTGTGATCTATATTCGGTTGAATTAGGTTAGCAAGTGCGGGACAGTCATTGGGTTGGCAAATTATTTTGTGGCTATGGTTAGTTGATTGAGTGTTAAAACGTTTGGGAGTTCTAGCTAGTTGAGTTTGTACTGAGCAGTGGTGGGTTCTGTATGGGTGGCCTGTAGCGAACCTCACAATTTTATTATAGTAGGATTCTAGACTATTCAGATCTGTTTTACGTAGGTTAGTAAATATTTGGGATCCATAGAGGAGGATGGAAAGCAGTTGTGAGTGGGCTGTGGCAAATCTGGCTCTATCAGTAAGTTATGGATTGGCTCTATATAGGGTGCCTAGTTTGAAGTGGACTTTTGTGATGGTGAGGGCGATGTGGATATCAAATCTTAGGGTATCATCTATTGTGACACCTAGAAGTTTGGTTTGACTTGTGCATTCTATTTTGGTGCCATTTGAGGAAGATATTGTTAGAGGGAACTGGCGTGTTTTGGGTTTGTTGTTTCTGAAAACTATTGTCTTGGTTTTGTTAGGGTTTATTATCAGTTGGTGTTCAGTGAGGTATGTTTCTATATCCTGAAAAGATATTTATATTTTTGTTTCTAGTTCCTGAGGAGTGGTGGCTGAGCAAATAATTGTGGAATCATCAGCGTACTGGACTATGGAGGCTAGTTGGGTTGCAGAGCTGAGGTCATTTGTAAATATAGTAAAGAAAAGAGGGCCAAGTATGGAACCTTGGGGTAGTCCAATAGAGATGGAAAGAAGAAGGGAAAGGGTGTTTTCCCATTTAGTAGCTTGCTGATGGTTAGATAGATAGCTATGGAACCAGGACAGGGCAGTTGAACTAAAGCCATAAGATGACAGTTTGTTGAGTAAGGTTTGGTGTGAAACGGTGTCAAAGGCTTTTGACATATCAAGGAATATGAATGAGACAAGTTGGCCTTCATTTATGAGACTTTGGACGGTGTTGGTAAAAGACAGTAAGGCAGTGATAGTACTATGTTTTGTCCTAAGGCCATGTTGAGTGGGGGAAAAGAGTTTGTGATTGAGGAAATGGTTAAGAAGTTGTTTGTGAATGCATTTTATCTAAGATTTTAGCTAGAGGGGAGAGGATGTCAATGGGACAGTAGTTTGTTAGTTCTTTAGAGATCCCACCTTTGTGAAGGGGAATAATGTGAGATATTTTCCAAAGGCAGGAGACGTATTGCTCTGCAATAGAATGGTTGATCAGGTCTGATATAGGATGGGCAATAGAGGGGGCAGCAATTTTAAGGAATTCATTGGGTAGTAGCTCAGCTGCTAGACAGCAGGTTTGAGCTTGGAGAGGAGTGTTTTTATGTAACTAGTTTGGATGGGAGTAAATGTTAAGGGGTTGGGAGAATTTGACGAGGGAGTGGGTACAGTAAGAGGTTGTTTAGGTCGGTTACCTAGAAGTGATGTGATTCTGTTAATAAAGTGAGTATTAAATTGTGTAGCTATGGGGTCAGTTACATTCAAGTGGACTGGGGAAGGGTTGGGGCATAGCCTGGATTGAGAAGGTTATTAATGTTTTGTCAGACTTTTGGGGGTGGGTAAGCTGAATTTGCTGGCATGTTTGGAAGTAATTTTGTTTGTCTGATCTGATTTGTTTCTTAGCTAGATTACAGAGTTGGTGATATGTGATGAGGTCTGTTCTGTCTTTGGTGGTGCGATATGCTAACCATGCCTTGTCTCTACATTTCAGCAGTGATTTAGTGTCTTTTGTTAGCCAGGGTATGTGCTTAGGTTTTGATCTTATTTTCCTTATGGGTATGAGGTTATTCAGTATATTAAGAAAGGTATTGTTGAAGTACTGAACAGCTAATTGCTACAGATCCCCAACCATGCCCCAAGATTCTCACTACACCTTTCTAAACATACTGGAAAATATTAAGTTACAACCAAACACCCTAATACTGGGTGATTTCAACTACCCTGCCATTAACTAGGAAAACTACTCGTGTACCAACACCTTTGCCCAATTGTTCTTGGAATTCATAAATTCCAATGCCCTGGATCAACTAATCCATAGTCCCACCAGGGGCTCCAGTATCCTAGACCTGGGAATTACCAACATGGGAAATTGATGCTCCACACCTATGGTCACCCCCTCGTTGGTCAGGTCAGACCATAAGCTAGTCATCCTAAACATCTACATCCCACCCCCACTTCTCCAAAGCCAACTTCATGCTACTCAAGTCAGAAGTGACAAACTTCATGACACCCATGCAGACGGGAACTGAAAGTTCGACTGCTGAGTCCTACACTAAGGCACTGTACGAGCACACCCACTCATGCATGAATTGTGCCATCCCAAATAGAACCAAGATGCTCTCCTCCAAAAAAAGGAAGCCAATCTGGTGGTCCCCTACCATAAACAAACTTTACAACAAAAGGAAGAAACTGTTGCAGAAAAGAGGAAAATCCCACGATGCAAAAAATTCCCTTACCAGCCTCAGTAAGAAGCTGAGATCCCTCGTAAAATCCTCCAGAGCTAGATATGAAAATAAAATTGCCAAAGATTCCAAAGACAACCACAAGGCATTCTATAACTATGTCAAGAATCTAAATGGCAATGCTCAGATCTGCTCTGAGATACAAAAGAATGACATTAAATATACTGATCCAAAGGATATTGCCAATATCCTGGCAGATTGATTCAGTGCCACCTTCACCCCCCTCTCACCCCCTAAATGGCCCATGTCAGTACCAGAAGATTGCCAAATTCCAGTAATAATGGCCACACGGGTAAAAAACAGACTCTCCAAAGCTAAGAATACAGCATCCGTGGGACCAGATAACATCCCGGGCTGTGTACTGCATGAACTACAAAATGAACTAGCACCTCACCTAAGTGTCATGTTTAGTCATACCCTCACCTCAGGCTTTGTGCCCACTGAGTGGTGCACAGCTACAGTTATCCCACTCCACAAGGGGGGATCCACCTTGGATCCTGGGAACTACCGCCCCATCAGTCTGATGAGCCTGATCTGCAAGGCCATGGAACGTATTATCATGTAACGTATAAACAAAGATATTGGCAACCTTCAAACACTGGACCCCACCCAGTTTGGGTTCGTGAAGGGCTAATCTTGTCTCCTGAACCTGACTGACTTCTTCGAATCAGTCTACAGAGCCGTGGATGAGGATAAGGCAGTCCACACAGCCTATCTGGACCTCGCCAAGGCCTTTGACACCATCCCCCACTGTGGAATCATAGATAAACTTACTAAGCTGGGCATTAATCCCTATGTCACTCGATGGGTTGCCAACTGGCTTACTGACAGAACCCACACTGTAAAAGTGCCTGACTCCAAATCCAACTCCAGACAAATGACAAGTGGAGTACCTCAGGGTTCAGTCCTTGGACCGCTCTTGTTTGGCATCTGCTTCTCTGAAGTACAGGCCAACACTAAAGGACTCTGGCTAATAAAGTTCGCAGATGACTATAAACTAGGAGCCATTATTGAATCCCCAAATGATGTGTATACTCTACAAAAGGGCCTTACAGAAACAGATGCTTGGTGCCAGAGCCATGGGCTCAAGCTCAGTGCCAAGAAATGTATAGATATTCCCCTTTGGGAAAAAACATGTACCCATGAATTACCACATAGGTATCAGTACACTAAACACCGAAAGTGTGATAAGAGACTTAGGGACACAGGTGGACTGTGGTCTCACCTTCAATAACCACATTGCCACAACAGTCAGGAAATCCTTCTATGTGGTACACCTCATCACTAAGGGCTTTTCATCCAGAAAAAAGGAAGTCATTGTCCCACTGTACTCATCCGTCATTAGACCCATTATAGAATACAACGCCCCATTTGGTATGTAGCTCTCAAGACATCTGCAACAACTGGAAAGGCCACAGAAATACCTCACTAAAAGAATCACAGGCCTAAAGCAGATGCCCTATGCTGACCGCCTTAAAAAACTCCAGCTATACTCTGTCGCATATCGTCTACTCAGAGGCGATCTCTGCTTAACATACAAGGCCATGTCAAACCCAGAGCTGTTGGACGTGCTACACTTAATGAAATCCCAATCCCTCAGAGCCACACACTCCAGGGATCTAAACCTTGTCATCACAATAAACAAAACATGCTGGCGGGATAGGTTCCTGACCCAGAGACTCTCCAGACACTGGAATAGACTGCCCATACATGTCAAGCAGAGCACCTCCTTGGCCCTCTTCAAAAAGAACCTTGATGATCGGATGGGAGAAAGGAAATACACCCCGGGATCACATCAGTCACCCTGCTAGACTGGGGTCCAGGGAAGTAAATAGTGTGGGAAGAAATAGCCAAGGAATTGTTATGGCTAGGCTTTTATAGGCCCTAGGGGTGATAGCCTAGTACTAACATATGAACCTATGAACCTGAAATACAGGGAGGTTTCTAAGAGGTGACTCATTGCATTGTTGAAGAAGTAGGTTCAAAGTGGAGGTGGAGAAATCTTCTAGTTACAGATGAATTTATATATTATGTTGTTTAGGGTCTGTACTCTTTTCCTTTATAGAAAGGTTGGTGAGTAGTCACTGAGGGAATCTATGAAAAGGTGAAGCCCCAAGAATGGAAAAATTCCCTTATTAGTCTCAACAAAAAGTTGAGATCCCTCATCAAAACCTCCAAAGCCAGCTATGAAGGCAGAATTGCAGGAGACACTAAAAACAACCACAAAGCCTTCTTTAGTTATATCAAGAATCTCCATGGCAATACCCAGATTTGCTCTCAGTTACTGCACAAAGGTACCTCCTATACTGAGCCACCAGATATTGCCAACATACTGACCGACAGATTCAGATAAATAAATTCATAAAGGAAACCTAGGCTGGGTTTGTTAGTATCCAGTCAAGTGTAGACTGCCTTTTGGAGTATTTGTCTAACCGAGTTGGGCAGGATATGGTTTAGGTGAAGTCGTAAAGGTTTGGTAAAAGGGAGGGGCTGTTGGAGGAGCATGAGTGCCAATCAAGGTTGAAGTCTTCTATGATAATGGTCTCTTGGTTGAAAGTAGATGATGCCCAAGAAAGTAGATTTTCAATGATGGGTAGGTTATTGCCAGGAGGGAGATAGGCAGTTATGATAATAATAGTTTTGTTTGGGTTTATCACTAGGTGTGTTGTAAGGATTTCAGAGTTTGGTAGGTCAGGAGGGGCACAGTTTAACTTTTCAATTTTGAGAGTGTCTTTTTTTTTTTTCCAAATTAAATTTTTATTTCAATTTCCACAAGAAAAAGTTTCTGCTTGTTATAAACAGTTAATACATGGTAGAGATAACAATGAAATTTCATAGGGTCAAATAACACATATCATATTGTAATTTATAAAATTCTGTGACCTTATTCTACAGTTCAGAATGTAAATCAATTAAAATAGAAATAATAGATAGTTATTTATTATAATAAACTTGTTACATGACAAAAAAAAACATCCTATAATCTGAATTTTAGTAGAGTCTCACTAGGAGTTAAAACATCTACAGATTTTATATATAATTTTGCCATTTGCCATTGTTATTTTTATAAGGAAGTAAAATTTTAATTCTATACTGTATCTATCAAAGAGAAACTATTTACAATATTTACATATATTTACATTGGGTTGTCACTCTTAAAATGTATTATGGTAAAATTTAGAGTTGAATATATAGGTGTTAATAGACATTGATATATCTAATGTTCATAACATAGCATCCTTATACTATGTTGTATGTAATCTCATCATTATGCTGGAGGAAGGATTAGCTTGGAATGATTTGAGGATAGTAAGATAAAAATACTAAAATCTAGTTATAGCGTAGATTTAAGACAGAATTTCTATAAGGTTTTCCCAATATTGCTTGAAATAGGTTAGTTTCTTTTTGCTCACGGTTTTTAATTTGTTAGCCAAAACATATTGGATAGCTATATTTTTGAATTCTAGCCAGGAGATTTTAGTTCTATCAAGCCATTTAAGAGCTATGTAGGATTTAAGTAGTGCACTTAATGTTACTATGATATGTTTGGATTCTAATGTGTATGTATTGGGAAAAATATTTAATATTGACATTTCCCATGAGAGGGTGGATTTCATATATCCTGATTTCTCCAATTTCACTCTCAGACAGCACTAAAGTTTATGGACAGTTTTGCACGACCAGAAAATATGGAGAGTATCAATGATTGTGTTGGCAAATATGGGGCAAAATGGTGAGGAATTGGGGTCTATTTTATTTAGAAAAAATGATGTATGATAAGCATTGTTGTTAATCATGATTTGGGTATATATTAATTTTTTGAAGGGTGTGAGTTTTTGTAGTTATGTCTATCGCCGCTAATTTTTGTTCATTAGTTAAGTTCCCATTTTTGGTCATCCAGTATTTTGAGTATAAGATTTCTTTTTGATATTTGAGAGTGTCTTTGTATATAATGGCGACACCACCACCCATTTTGTATAATCTATCTAGTCTTATATTGTTACAGCCGGTAGTAATTATATCTTTATCTTTAATGTGTGACTTCAACCAAGTTTCAGTAATTGCAGCAATGTCAGGTAAGTGGGTGTTCAGGATTGCATGGGATTCAGTAATTTTACTCACAATGCTATGGAGATTGAAATTGATAAAAAGTAGATCAGTGTTGCAGGTGTTTGGAAGAGGGGGAGGGGTGATGATTAGTTGTATGTTAACAAGGGGGTACCTGAGAGCTGGGTGGGAGAGCTGTTGGGCAGGAGTGGAAGTTAGTTTGTGGTTCAGGGTTGGGGTGGATATCAGCTTGGAGTTTAACTTGAGCTATGTTGTGTAGCAGAAGTTGTCTGAGCTTATTAGTCAGTTTTACATATCTAAGGGCTGAAGGATTTGAACAGTGTGTGGGTATTTGAGAGGTAAGAGGAGAGTGTTTGATGTGTTGTAGAGATGCGGGCTATGCATAGGTATGGGTGTGTTGGTAGGTGAAGGACAGAGGAAGAGCAGGTGAGTGGAGTTGAAAGAATGTGTTATAGTGGAGGGAGGTATAACTGGTTTGATATTAATATTAATGCTTGCCTGACACATAAGTATAGCTGGTTTGATATTAATATTAATGCTTGTCTGATATAGAAGTGTAAGAGTGTATTGTCTAATAAAGCTTTGTTCATTGTAGTGAAAATTCTTTGTCTTGATCATTTCTGTCCTGCCGAGAAATTGTGTTTAGGCAATAAAGCCTATTCACCTAGGCTGTGCCTGTAAATGGTTTGCTGAGATCAGTGCACTACCATGGCAAACAAGTTTAAAGAAAAAAGAAAGAAACTAGATGAGTTCCTCAGTTAAATCAGTGTTATTTCCAGGGGCAGATATATACTTGTACATTAGTTAAGATTTTATGGTTGTTTATTCCCAGAGTAGTCATCAGGATTTTAGCTGTTCCTATAATTGTAAGGGGGGCTAGCTGGATGAAGTGTATGGATGAGTATTTGTTTATATATGATGGTAACCTCATCTGATTTTTTTTTTTCTATCTAATCTAAGGATGTCATAGGCCGGGGGAACCACTCCTTCATCATGAATTTCCTGCTTTAGCCATGTTTCTATGGCTATGATTATGCCAGCTAGGTGCTGAGATATCCAGGTACCCCTGACAGTTTGTTACAGATCTTTCTCAGGTTAGTCTTGAAGAGGAGAAGCACTTTTGAATATGGTGGTTGAGGGAGAGATTATGAAAGGAAGGGGATTTGTTAATGTGGTCCTGGGTAAGGATGGATGTCATCTGAGAGTTTATGTTTTAGTAGGTGTGTTTGTTCTGAGTGTGTAAACAATTATATTTAGGTTTTGAGAGGATGACTGACTTGTGATTAGAATTGCGACTGGGCTGGGGTAGACATTTTTTTGAAGAGGTAGATGTAGGAAGGGGTAAAAGACTGGGGTTATGAAGATATTACTATGTTTGAAAGTAATATGGTGATTAATTGAGGTAGAGAAAGGTAGCTGTGTACTTTCAGATTAGTACTGTGGTAAGGATAAATCTGTAAAAGGGGACTTTTGTTTGACAGGTAAATATGAATCCCAGGGAATTAGTGAGCAAGGAATTTTGAGCACAAAATCTTGAAAGCTCTGAGTATGGGGTTAAGGCTGGGGCATAACCCCTGGAAAAATATGTGAAATGATGTTCACTGGTCAATCACATTCAGATATAGTATTTCTTTAGAAGGTTCTTATTTCACACTGTAATTATTTACATGGAAAACTTAGTATATCTGGAGACTGCCTAAACCACACCTCAGTTATAATCCACCACTGCAACATCCTGTAAGGTAGGAGAGATAATGTACTGGAGAAGCTGATTGATTTAGCTGGAGAAATATGCATTTTACTGGTGTAAATAAGTAAATTAGGCTGAGGGCATAGGATCGCTAAGCCCCCCAGAGACAGATTGGTTTTGCATGCTATATGGTGCATTTTACAGCATTCTTCCTACCTTTGCATCCATGTACATGAAATACTCCTCAACATCAGATTTTTTATTCTGAACTAATGTAATCAAAATATGGTTAATTTGCAAGCCACCTGGCAAGAGACCACATAAAAAGTTAGGAAATAACTAGAAAGAAATGTTGAATCACAGGGTGGTAACATTGGTAAAGCAGGATGAAAGGACAAAGTTGTCAAAGCAATGTGATCCACTCAGTCCAAAGCAAATTTACCAGTGGAACTCAGTAGGAGCATAATTTAAATGAACCTTTTTTGCTGTCTATATAAGTGGCACTGCCAAAGGTCTAGAAGAAAACATATATGTTTACACTGACAATATAAAGATATGCATAAAACTAACACACAAGAATGTGCAGAAGGGCTGAAATATTTGCATGACTGCAGTCATGGTAGCTTGAATCCAATGCAAAATGAAGACTAATACATCTGGCAAATAGTAGCCTGGAAAAGGAGTAAACAACAGGATCAAAAGAAGTAATAGTAGCAAAAGTGGAAAGAGAGCTGAAATGGTCATACATCATCATACGAATATTAGCAAGCAAAGGAGCAAAGCAGAAAGGAAAGCCAATAGAGCATTTAGATACACAAGAAGAAGCAGAATCACCAATAGTAAACTAGTAATTCTTATCCATCTTCCTTGTAAGTTTGTTATATCTTTTCTAGAATAATGTGCAAAATTACCATCTTTGAAACATTACTCATCTGTCAATTAACAAACCTACACAACCTACGCATAGCACTCGTTAAATTTTGAGAAAGTCATTCCTTCCCCCACTACAAGTGCACATTTTCTTGACCTCTTTCTTACTAATATTGCCCATTTCTGCTCTCCTGTGAGTGTCTCCTCTTTCCTGGTAAAGTCTGATGGGCTATAATCTTCTCCCTTAGAATGAATACCACTCCTGCCATAAACCCGACCACATTTACAGACTACTCCACCACCAAACTCTTATTCTTTTCTGATTACTTAAAAAAATGAAAAGCACCCCTCAACAAGCTTCTTTCCAAAGCTGTGCATATGTCTCTGATTTCTACTCTTATCAAAATTGTATATGTGTCTGTCCCTATATACCATAAAAATAATGGAATACTCATAAATAAGCCTTTTTGAATTCTATCATAAACGCATTGTATAACAAGGAGAAAAGACTGGTTTTCTGTCTATAACAAAGCTTCCTCTCCTCACTGGAAAAGGAATCTAGACAGACTGGAAAAAAGTCTCAAGTATACCATTAAAAAGTGTAAAACTAGCTTCAAAACTCAGTGTTGCCACCTTCATCAAAGAAAACAGCAAAGCCTTTGTTAACTTTATTAAAATAACTCAGATGAAGCACTCAGTATTGCTCAGAGCTAATTATTCTGATACTGGGGCCATCTCTATTACTCTGAAAAACATAACTATAATTTTAATTCCTCCTCTTATTCCTCCCACTGCCCAACAATAACATATGTGCCCAAAATCTCTCTTAATGAAGTGCAGTCTGCACTACTGCAGACTTAAAATGCTGCTTCCATAGTGCAAACAATATAACCGTCTGTGCCATACTTACTAAGGGTCAAATATAAGTTCATTCTGCCTGTTTTGAAACTATTGAACCTTATGCTCAGCACTGGTTATGTATCAGACATTTGGAGAATTGCCATAATGGTACCTCTATATAAGGAAGTCTCAGCTCAGAGTCAGATAATTACAGACCTGCAACTCTCACTAGTATCACCGGTAATGCCATGCAGTATTTCACAGATGAACTTTAAAATGAAAACTTAGGGAATCTTAAGTCCTTTGAACCAAACCAATCAGGCTTGTTAAATATATATCCCATCCACTCAGTCCAATTAGTGTCTTCAAACCATGGACATAGGGCCACACTACTGCCTACCTGGACCTACCACCTTTCAGACAATCCCTCATACATATATATTTACAAGCTTACCCAACTCAGCATTAGCCCCTGCATCATCAGCTGGATAGCCCAGAGCCTCACCATCAGGACTTCCAGTCTAAGAGTTAGAGGTATTCAATCCATACAAAAAAACATTACTGGTGATACCTCTTATGGATTTATCCTGGCCCCCTTCCCTTTGATATCTACTTTTTCAACTTCATGGCTGAAGCCCAAGGGCTATGGCTAAATATGTTTGCTAATAAATACAAAGTGAATGCTATCATATACTCCCCAGTGGATGCACAGATACTCCAGGAAGAGCTTAATCATGATAATACCTCATGTGCTGACTGCAGGCTCATATTTTAATGATAAAAATGTATAATTGTACTTAGAAAGCAAGATTTTTTGAGTTCATTACATGTTAAGGACATACCCCTCTTAATTTATTACAGCCAAATGTGCCTCCAGGTGTGAAATATTGCTTGTTCATCTTAGCACTAACAATTCCAAAACCATGCTACATACATGGTATCAAAATATTTTATCTTGAAGCATACATGATGGTAAACACAATTGTATTGATATTTGACCTTTATCAATGACTATTTGTTAGATCTGTAAGGTGATAAAAGGCTCAAGCCAGACCCTCTGAGAGTTAAAGGTACACACTCAAAAGACCTGTACTGGAGGAAATTAGTTAAAAATGACAAGTTTTTTTACAAACCTGGGTACCTTCATCACAAATGAACCATAATTCTACCATCAGGTTTCAGTCATAATCAAGAAGTGATTCTGCTTAGTGCATTTAATTTCTAAAACCATAATTCTTATCTATACATCTCTTTCTAGATATATCACCAAAATAAAATGGCCCATTCAGCATATATCTCTCCAAACATCTTGCCCAGCTGGAAAGATCCCAAATATTTCCAACTAAGAAATTTATTGGACTCCTAATATATCCTTATATACTGATATAACTGTAATTATACTTCATCACATACTGGCTTCTTTATGATGATTTGTGCTTAATCTTCTGTGCCATAAATGACCCTGCCTTCCCGATCTCCTCTGCTTAGATCACTGTCACCAAAAGCCTTAACCTTCATCAGCACATACATTGGACCTGTTGGTGTGATATACATCTAACCCAACACTTGCCTGTTTATGAAATAGACATCCACAAAATACAATGCTGGTTTATAATAGGGGTTAAATGGGCAGCTGACTGGGGCCCACAACTCCAAGGGGCTCATGGACAGCCAAATAAATAATTTCATCAAAAAATATTTATGTTAGGCACTGCTAACAATATTAGTTTGTTTACATGTTGAGTAGCTAAATATAACAATCAATTGCTTCATTTTTTTAAGTTAAATGACAGCCATTGTGAGTATTTTAACCTGCACATGCTCAGACAGGCTAGTCCCGCTACATTATTCATTTATTCTATTTAGTTAGTTGGTTTTACACTTATTTAAAACTAAATTAATAAATAAGTTACCCCAGTAGTCTGCTGCACATCTCTAACACTTTCTGCTCATTTTGCTTTCCTTGAGTTATTGGGAAACCAATGAGCAAAAAGACAGGCAATATTAAATAGTGTGTGGAGACATGGAGAAGGCTACAATAACATGAGGCATATTGTGTGTGTGTGTGTGTGTGTGTGTGTGTGTGTGTGTGTGTGTGTGTGTGTGTGTGTGTGTGTGTATATATATATATATATATATATATATATATATATATATATATATATATGTGTATATATACGTCTGGCAGGCAACCAGATATAATTATACCAGACTAGTGTGCATTTATGTGAAATACTTTGTATGGTAATTAATGAAGTAGACTAAAGCTCTGAGCTGTTAATGAACTATTTGCTGTGGCCCTGGATTTGATTCATTTCATCTTCATTTGCCTGCTGTGTAGCTCTGAGCAAGTCATTTAACCAGACAGTGATCCCTTGTCTCCACTGAAAAAGGCAATTTGTCGAGTTGACTTACCTGGTCAAGATAAAATAAATAAATAAAAATGAATATTATCTGCTGAGTATTTGCATGATGCAAGGTTGAGAATGTCTCCGACGGCTTCAGGCAAATCATTGAGAACTGCAGTCACTAAATAATGGCAGTCATTTAACTTTCACAGTTCATGTTCTTTGTAAAACGCATGCTAATGACAAAACTGATATTTTAGCAACTTTCTAATCATATGACAGCAGCACTTAACATTTATCCTGGATTTTGGGCTTTGTCCCTTATTAATTATTGGAGTTACTTACATACGTATACATATATACAAATATTTCAAGCATGGGCATTAATGCCCTTCTAGCTTGCCAATATACCATAACATTTGGTTTCATAATGTGTCCAGGCTATTCTTAAAAATATCTAAAATAGCATCTGCTTTAATGTAATTTGGCAGTCTGTTCTATGCATCAGATGCTCTCTCAGAGAAGCAATTAGTACACTTCTCATTCCTAGAGAATCTCCTGCATAGGCTGTCTGATGATTCTCTACTACCTTTTGATAACCCTAAACATTCCGAGAGGTAGTTGTCACTAAATGCCATATATACCTGAATAAGATCTCCTCTTAGATATTTGTAAGACACATTGTACAAGTTCAGATATTTTAGTCTTTCATAATAACTTAAATTTTCTAATGTACGGATGCTCTTGGTATATTTCCTCTGTAGTTTTTCCAGTTTACTTTTTTCTTATAAGGTTTCCATATTGTTATTACATATTCAAGCTTGGGTGTAATGTAATTAACAAACAATGACTTTGTCATTTCTGATTTCCTATACTTTATAAATACAAACAAATAAACTCCAGTGTAAACAGCGAGTCCCAATAAAGGCAATCTCTAACCAGCAAAGCACAGGAGCCCAAATTAATATTCCAAAGGGTTGTTCCACAGAAAACAGATAGTAGATTAGATTCTGTTTTCTGTGGAACAAACCTTTGGAATATTAATTTGGCCTCCCGTACTTTGCTGGTTAGAGACTGCCTTTACTGGGACTCGGTGTTTCCACTGGAGTTTATTTGTTTGTAATTTCATGGATTTTTTTCTCCATTTGTTCATGTTTTTGGATTATACTATACTTTATAATTCTTTTTATAAAACCTATACTTCTGTAACTGTCATTAACCAATTGGTTGATATAATTAGAAAACCTCAAAGCTGGATCTACCCATATACCCAGGTTCTTAAATGAATCTACATTTTCAATTAATGTGTGCTGTATTAAATATTCACATTTAATTTCATGTCTCCTAAATCTCATTTGCTTAGTTTTTGATGTATTTATCTGAATTTTATTCTCCCGTGTCCAAATGTCATGTAAATTCCTTTACAGATGCCATATCTGTAACACATGCAGTTTACCCAATTTCAAGTCATCTGCATACAGACTGTAGAACACCTCAGATGAAAAAGATAGAGATGAAAAATACAGTCTGAACAAGTATAGGCCTAGCACAGAGCCAGGAAGGACACCCTAACGGTAACTAAGAATTTCACCTGTCCAATTGTTGTATAAAATGTGTAAGCCATACATGCAGCTAAACAGCTTATCAAGAGTGCATCAGTACCTAGTTATACAAATTTATTGCTCAGTGTTTTGTGTATGACTCTATCAAATGCTGAAGATAAATATATATAAATTACACCACAACACAAATATTAATTTATAGCTGTTATTATATTTTATAGAATATCATGTTATAGGTAGTAGTAGATCCTTTTTCATCATATGCATGCCGCTATATAGTTTCAAGTCCCAAACTTTCCAATTCTAACAATAACTTATCCAATATTACCTTTGCCGTTATTTTTCCACAACATGTAAGTAAATTTAAGGGTGGCAATTACTCTGGGTTTGTCCTACTCCCCTTTCCATTAAAGGCAGGTTTAGTAAGTGCATCCTCCAATCTTGAAGAATCTCCCCATATTTATACAACCTAGTAAATAATAGATATAATGGTACCGTATGTTCTGCTTGAAGTACTCTCAGGTCATTATTACTAATGCAGTCTCCTCCCTGTGCTTTGTTTAGTTCAAGTTTGCATAGTTCTTTTTCAATATAATCTAATCTGATTTCAGTATCTGAGGTTACCTGGATGCCACTAGGATAATTTATCACCCCCTTTATGGAGAAACTGTTTTGCATAAGATTTTGTAAATATAACTACAATTTATGTCTGAGAATAAATTTTAGAATCTACACACAGTTTATCAGTTTGTATGTCTTTACTCCTTCCGTATCTTATGTATCTATAAAATGGTTTCCTATTATGCCCAATATCTTTATATAAATTTAATTCAAATTTTTCTTGATCTTGTCTCACACTCTGCTGCATTTGCTTGTCCAGCTTGTTTATTCAGTTTTCAATTATGTAGTTTAACCTTTTTTACTACTGATATATATATTTTTTTTTGTTTCTCACTTTAACTAAGTATCATGTTATTATGGAAATATATATTTCTGACATTGTGTGCCTAGATCTTGAAGTTAAACTTTTTTTTTTAATTTTTTGCATTCACACAATTTCTCTTTCAAAACATTGTACATTCCTTCTGCAGATTTTTTACTAAATGCTTCACTCCTAGTAGGTTCACAGAGTGACTGTTTTGCTTCCATATAATCTGTTATTAATCTTCTGTGCTTTGGTTCAGATTTCAAGTTTGGCAGTTATCTAGCAACAAATTAACCTTTATAACCACAAGATCACTGCACATCAACAGTGGTAAAATTAGACATGAAGTAACAGTAATTTGTTTTGGAACACAAACAATGTCTATTATGTTCCATTCCCTTTTTTTGTTGTTGTTGTTGTAGTCTGAAGCAGTTGCTGTTCCCATTATGACTCTCTCATAGTCCATGTTGGAGTGAATGACCTGAAACATACCTCTCTAGACTATATGAAGAGAGACATAATGGAACTCTCTGATTATGTGTCCCAGACAGGTATGTCCATAGCCCTAAGCAGTATCCTACTCTCACCCAGAATGATGCCACAATATAAACAAAAAATGATTGACTTCAACAATTGGATTAGCTTCTGGTGTCAGTCCAGGGGAATCCAGTGTCTGTCAGCCTGGGAGGATATGATAGACAGACCTTGCTGCTTTGCTAGTGATGGTCTACACCTGTCCCCCCCTAGGCTTTTGGATACTGGCAAAGGCCCTTGCCTCCCTCATAGTGCCTATTTTAGGCAATATCAAAACAACAAATTTTCCACCGTAACAAAATCTAATCAAGACAAACTCAGGTTTGTGCTGATAAATTCCAGACATTTAAGCACAAAACTTCACTTGTTGGAAACACTCCTCACCTTGGAGGATGCTGACGTCTGTGCAGTTACTGAGACATGGTTCAAGACTGCTGAGAGCACCCTGGCCAGGCAAATCTGCAATGCCTTCCACACATTCAGACCTCAAAATGAGCATGAGGGAACCAAAGGTGGAGGTCTATCCATCTTCATTAAAACCAAATACACTTTGAGACTGGTCAAGCAGCATGACTCTCTCAAACTACTCCATGTCCAATTAACAATTGGGAAAGTACCATACCACATCATTGCTAGTTATAGATCCCCCATTATGAACCAGGATAAGCACACCACCTACTTTGATTTACTGGAATCCCTCACCATACAGCCCAACACCTTAGTCGTGGGAGATTTTAACTATCCTTCCATAGACTGGGGGACATATGTGAGCAAAAACATGCTCGCCCAGAGGTTCCTGGACTTTGTTAAGACAAATGCTCTGGAATAGATAGTCTGCACCCCCACTAGGGTATCTAATGTTCTGGACATAGTACTCCTCAGCATGGGGGGGTCACTGTACTTCTCCATGTGTGATGTCCTCCCTGGTTAGGTCAGACCACAAATCAGTCTCATTTGGTTCATAGCTTCATAGGTTCATGGGTTAGTACTAGGCTAACTGCCCTTGTGGGCCATCTTAAGCCTAGCCAACTACCACATGTGACAATCAAACCCTGCACCTTGTGTCCATAATTTGAACACCTTAACCATTATTCCAAACTCCCAGAAGTAATTGTTGGAACTGACACCCTCACAGGAACAAAAGTTATTAAAAAAAAAAACTTCACCAAAGCTAACTACAGCATACTAAGTGATGGTATTAAAAGCTTCATACCATCCACAATTGCAGACACCAATGATCACTATGCAGAAATGTATGCAAATGCCCTGTACAAAGATTTCTGTGACTGCATAAACTCTGCTCTACCTAACCGGATCAAAACCAGGTTTTCCCATAAAAACAAGCCACTGTGGTGGACTTCCAAGTATAAACATATTATATATCAAGAGGAAGAAACTATTGTAAAAAAAAAAAAAAGCAAGAGGGATATCACTCTGCAGAGGAAGAGTTCCCTCCTAAGCCTAAATAAGAAAATCAGAAATCTTGTAAAGTCTTCGAAAGCAAATTATGAAACTAAAATCGCACCCCTATCCAAGAATAATCATAAGGCATTCTTTAACTATGTTCAAAGTTTAAAAGGGAATCCCCAGCTATGTGCTGAACTGGTTGTAGATGGGATCAGTCATACTACACTGGAAGATATCACCAACTTGCTAACTTACTGATTCAGAGCAAATCTCACCACACCACCCCCAACTACCATATCCCAAAGCATACCTGACACCAGTCCTCTGCCTAATATCTCTAGAGAACAGGTCATCTCTGCACTCACCAAGGCCAAAAACAAGGCCTCAGTGGGAACAGAATAGATAATATCCCAGGTTGTTTACTTCTTCTTCTAGCTTTTTCCCGGTTAGGGGTCACCACAGAGGATCACCTGTCTGCTCATGATTGGCAGTGAAGTTTTACGATGTCGAGTTGCCAGCCCAGCACCCAACCTTCCACAGAAGGCACACACATGTATGCACTCATGCTTAGGGCCAATTTAGAATGTCCAATCCACCTAGAGCATGTCTTTGGGATGTGGGAGGAAACCGGAGCACCCGGAGGAAACCCACGCGACCACAGGGAGGACATGCAGACTCCGCACAGAAGGCACCCCAGCCGAGGATCGAACCGGAGAACCTCTTGCTGTGAGGCTGCAACACTAACCAGTGCACCACCGTGGCCGGCCATCCCAGATTGTTTACTAAACAATCTAAAACAAGAAATAGTGGACCCGCTTGGCATTCTCTTTAATCATTGCTTGAGAACTGGCTGTGTGCCTGCAGAATGGAGAATAAGCAACAGTAATCCCCCTGCACAAAGGGGGGCCATCAACTGACCCTGAGAACTACAGACCCATAAGTATAACCAGCCTCATCTGCAAGGCCAATGAAAGAATTATCATTGGCCTTATCAACGAGGACATAGGTGACCTTCAAGCACTGGAGCCAACCCAGTTTGGCTTCATTAAGGGTAGATCATGCTTATTAAACCTGTTAGACTTCTTTGAGAATGTCACCAAAGCCATGTATGAAGGTAAGACAGTGTACACAGCCTATCTCGACCTTGCCAAGGCTTTTGACACAATTCGTCACTCTGATATCATTCAGAAACTCTCCCAGATAGGAATTAACCCTTATGTTACTAGATGAGTAGCTAACTGGCTCACTAATAGAACACACTCTGTCAAAACTGGTGACACCACCTTCCACCTGTAGACCCATCACCAGTGGAGTACCACAGGGGTCTGTGCTGGACCTCTTAATGTTTGCCATCTATTTCTCAGAAGACCAGGCCAAAGTAGACGGCCTTTAGCTCACTAAGTTCAATGATGATTGCAAACTGGGAGCAATCACTGAGTCCCCCAATGATGTCAGCATATTACAAGAAGGACTAAAACAAACAAATGAACATACATTGTGCATAATTTCCTGATAACTGTCATTGAAAAAATATTATTCCAGTCTGTTTCTAGTAAATTTTATTCCTCAGCAAAAATTATTCTTCCCTCTTGTGTTTCATACAAGAAATGTATGAATTCCTCTGGGTCATCAGCACTTGACTTTGGTGGTCTATACACTCCAGCAATTGTTATATATTCCACGGTTGTCTTTATTGTCACAGTTACAAAATCTGTAGAATTAGGGTTACCACTGCACATGTAATAATCACAGGTCTCATAACTATCTTTAATCTCTGTCGTAACACCTCCACCTGATTTTTTGTTACAATATTTGTTACAGTAAAAACATTTATACCGTGACAGAACTGGTTTCCAGTCATTGGTCTTTAACCATGTTTTACAAACAATAACAACCTCAATCTTGTGGAAACGTAGCACATTTTCAAATAAAACAAAAAACGTTATTATTAATGCTCCTAGCCTTAACAACCATCAGAGATGCATCAAATGTTGCTATCTGTGAACTGATACATTTTTGGCCTAGCAAAAATCCTACCTTGTGTTTGTCAAATATTGCAAAATATTAGCTGCAAAAATTTTCTTCCCTGATCTTGACAAGTGCACACCATCCTGTCTGAGCACCCATGTGCCCAAAATCAAATGTTCTATATATTTCCATTTCTGAAACAGGACATTTTTTTTTTCAGGTAGATATTTATCCCAAAAATGTTTCCATTCATGGTGACATGACTCTGCTTTCTATATGTAATTTGTAAAAAATACATCCTAGCACCGACTCTGCTTTCTATATGTAATTTGTAAAAAATACATCCTAGCACCTATACAAGCTATGCTATCTAACAGGACTATAAGTTCCCTACTAACAGTCAGACAGTCCTTGTGGATGGGAAAAACAGATACGTACATCTTTACATTAAGGAGTTCTAAGGTTCATAGGTGTATATTAGGCTAATGGCCCTGTAGCCTTTACAAGCCTAATCCATAGGATTACCCTTGCATTGTGCCACCCGACCTTAGTTCCCAGTGCCTCTGTCGAGTAGACCACTGGAGTGATCCATAGGACGAATTTTCTATTTCCTGTTCACTCATCAAGATTTCTCTTGAAGAGGGCCAGTGAGGTGCTCTGCTGGACATGTATGGGAAGTCTATTCCATACCATGGGCAGTCTCTGGGTTATGAACCTGTCCCTCCAGCATGTTCTGTTGATTGTGATAATGAGGTTGAGGTCTCTGGAGCGTGTGGTGCGAAGGGATTGGGATTTCTTTAGATGTAGCATTTCTAATAGAGCTGGGTCAGACATGTCTTTAAGTCAAGCAGAGATCGCCTCTAAGTAGGCGATATGAGACAGAGAATAGTTGGAGTTTTTTTAGTCTGTCCATATAGGACAAGTGTTTAAGGCCTAGGATCCTCTTTGTGAGGTACTTTTGCGGCCTCTCCAGTTGCTGCAGGTGTCTAGTGAGGTACATGCCAAATGGGGAATTGTACTCGATGATTGGTTTAATGAGGGAAGAGTAGAGGGAGACAATGACCTCTTTCTTCCTGGATGCAAAACCCTCAGTAATGAGATGTGCCACACAGAAGGACTTTCTGACCACAGTGGCAATGTGGTGGTCAAAAGAAAGGTTTCTGTCAACCTGTGTTCCCAGATCTCTTATAATGCCTTCTGCATTCAGTGAACTACCATCAATATGGGAACTGGGTTTTTCCCAAAGGGGATGACAACACATTTTTTGGCATTGAGCTTAAGGCCATGGTTCTGACACCAGTCGTTGGTCTCAGTGAGTCCTTTCTGTAGGATGTCAGCATTACTTGGGGAGTTAATAATAGCCCCCAACTTGTAATTGTCTATGAATTTTGTCAGCCAGAGTCCGTTTGTGTTGGCCTGGACTTCAGAGAAGTAGATACCAAACAGGAGAGAAGCCAGGACTGAACCCTGTTGGACTCCACTCATGACTGGTCAGCAAACTGTGTTCCCAGATCTCTTATAATACCTTCTGTGTTCAGGGGACTACCATCAATGTGGTAATTCATGAGAACCGGGTTTTTCCCAAAGGGATGACGACACATTTTTTGGCATTAAGCTTAAAGCCATGGTTCTGACACCAGTCATTGGTCTCTGTGAGGCCATTCTGTATGATGTCAACATCACTTGGGGAGTTAATAATAGCTCCCAACTTGCAATCGTCTGTGAACTTTGTCAGCCAGAGTCCCTTCATGTTGGCCTGGACTTCAAAGAAGTAGATACCAAACAGGAGAGGACCCAGGACCAATCCCTATGGGACTCCACTCGTGACTAGTCAGCAATCTGACTTGGAGTCAGCTACTTTCACACTGTGGTTCTATCTGTGAGCCAGTTTGCAACCCTCCTACTGATATAGGGGTTGATGCCTAGCTTAGTGAGTTTTTCTATGATTCCTGAGTGGGGAATGGTATCAAAGGCCTTGGCCAGATCAAGGTAGACTGTATGAACCACCATGCCTTCATCCACAGCTCTGGTGACTGACACAAAGAAGTCGACCAAGTTGAGCAGGCATTATCTACCCTTCACAAAACCAAACTGTGTGGGATCCAGAGTTTGAGATTCCCTATATCCTTGTTTATTAGGTCCATGATGATGCATTCCATAGCTTTGTATATATCATAGTTCCCAGGGTCTGTAGTCATTCCTCCTTTGTGGAGAGGGATGACTGTAGCAGTGCGCCATTTGGTAGGAAAAAAGCCTGAGGTGAGGCTGTGATTGAACAGGGCACATAAGTGAGGTGCCATTTCACTCTGTAGTTCATGTAGAACACAGCCAAGGATATTTTCAGGTCCCATAGAAGCTGTATTCTTGGCCTTGGACAGTACAGTTTTAACCTGTGCAGCAGTAATACTGGGTGCCTGGCAATCTATTGGTATTGTGATTGGTCCTTTGAGGGGGGTAAAGTTGGCACTGAATCTGTCGGCCAGTATATTGGCAATATCTTTTGGCTCAGTATAGGAGGTACCATTGTGCAGTAGCACAGAGCAAATCTGGGTATTGCCGTGGAGATTCTTTACATAACTATAGAAGGCCATGTGATTGACTTTACTATCTGCTGCAATTCTGTTTTCATAGTTAGCTTTAGAGGATTTGATGAAGGATCTCATCTTTTTGTTGAGGCTGATAAGGGAGTTTTTTTCAGTCTTGAGATTTCACCCTATTCCACATCAGTTTCTTCCTTCTGTTGTAGAGTTTGTTTATGGCAGAGGACCACCAGATTGACTTGCTTTGTTTGGAAGAGAGCATCTTGGTTTTATTGAGTATGGCGAGATCCATGCATTTGTGTATGTGTTCGTACAGTGCATTGGTGTATGATTCGTTGGTTGTGTAAATATTCTCCATTTGCATGGGTGCTGTGAAGTTAGCCAGCTCTATTTCTAGGAGCCCAAAGTTATCTTTGGAGAAGTTTTTCATGGTGGTTACATTTTCTGTGTGTGTGTGTGGGGGGGGGGGGTGTGGATTTCCAAGGTGATTAGTTTGTGGAAGGATCTAACCGGGGAGGAGTTGACTACTGGTGTAGAGCAATGGTCGTCCATGTTAGTAATGACCTGGTCAAGGATGTTACTAACTGTAGTGAGGGTGAGAACAAGCTGGTCCAGGTCATTGGAATTAATGAATTCCAGGAAACATTGGGCAAGTGTATTTAGTACATGAGTAGTTTTCCCAGTTAATGGAGGGGTACCTGAAGTCGCACAATATAAGAATGTTAGGTTGGACCCTAATATTCTCCAGGGTGCTTAGGAATGGTGAGTGTGAGTCTAGAGACATGGTTTGGGACCTTTAGCAGGCTATGACCTGAATTGCTGTCTTACCCAGTGTTAGCTGCACCTGAAGTATCTGTGATGCATTATGTTGGGCTACCAGTCTGGAGGTGTGTGCATCCTTTATGAATATGGAAACACCACTGCTTTTGGAGATTCAGTCCAAGTTCTGAGGCCAATAGGTGTGGAATGAGTTGTAGCCTGGTAGTGCAGGGGTGCTTCCTGCTGCCTTGAACCAGGTCACTGTTACAGCACAAAAGTCAATGTTCTCCATTTTAAGGAGTGCTTTGAGTGAGTGCATTTTGACATTTAGACTTCTAGCATTGAGCAGCATGACCCTCAGATTGCATTTGTTTGTAGGTGTTACAGTGGTAATTTGGTCTTTGGAATACCACCTAAAAAAAGCACTATAGGGATGGCAAGAGCCTTGGCCAGTATCCGGAAGCCCAGGGATGAGAGATCCTGAATCTTTGGCAAAGCATTGAGGTCTGTCAATCATGTCATCCCAGGCAGACAGATACTGGATCCACTTAGAATGACACCAGAAACTTAGCCAATTGTTGAAATCAGTCATTTTCTGCTTGTACTGTGATATCATTCTGGGTGATGGCAAGATGCTGCTCAGGGCTAGGGTCATACCCACCTAGGCTACATAATCTGAGAGTTTCTCCATTATTCTTTTAATGTAGTCCAGAGAGGTATGTCTCAGGTTATTCAGTAGTCCAGGGAAGTACGTCTCAGGTCAGTCACATCCACATGTGCAATGACAGAGCCATATTTGTACCTGTTGTTTAGGGACCTGAGTGCGTGCATTATGTGCCGGATCCTGACACTTGACAGGCAGCTGACTGTTACATTTTCCTTATTCAGCCTAGTGAGTGGGACATCAGTGTACCTCACTATCAAGTCACCTATGACTAGTGTGTTGGGCATGCTGTTTTGCCTTAGGAGCTTTGGTTGAGTGGCACTCTGTTTAGGAGAGTTATGTGTTTCATGATTAGTGTTATGTTGTGGTGGTCGAGTATATTTCTGCCTTGGAGGTCTCTGCTGTTTGGGTAGATTTTTATTGCAAGCCTCCATGAAGGTGGGTGTGTGGTTTGTGTTTTTATGTGAAGGCAGTGCTGGTCTGTGTCCTGGAGGGCTATGTGTTTCATGTGGTGTGGTGCAAGTGTTGACCTTCTGCTCTTGACCTGCTATTCCAGTCTTGGCTGGAGAGTGCATGTCTTCCAATTTGGATATATAAGTCATCTTTTGCAAGTCTGAATGTTGGGAGGTAAGAGGAGAGGGCTGTCAGTGTACATGAGGCAGATGCTACATTGCCTCAGGATGCCCAAGTTCACCAAGTTAATAGGAAAAAGCATAGGGAACTGACCTTTAGATATGCCTGGAGGGGTGGGCATTAATAATAAGTACTGGAGCTGTTTCCTTGTAGAACGTTTAGTGCTGGTAGCACTTTTGTGTGCTACAATAATTACTACAAGAAGTCTGGTAAACTGCTAGACTAATAAGCTAGTAAAAGTGCAGGAGAGGAGAGAACTAGCAGATCTAAGGGAAAAATTGAAGAGCAGACTTAGGCACCACTCAGAAGCTTACAAACAGTCCTGGATACAGCAAATCTGTATCTGGACTAGAATAGTTACAGGAAAGGTGAGAAACAAGCACAAATGTGGGCTTTTAAACTAGAAAGTTGAAAGAGATTGAAAAACTGCCCAAACGCCCAATAAACTACAATTTCTGGGCCAGAAACCACTCCTCTTGTGGTAGATAGACTACCTAGTGCTTACCACTCCCACTGATAAGCTAGAAGGCTTCCCTCCAACACAGAAAGTCTTGGGGGGGCTCAGAAGCTTACATACAGTCCTGGATACAGCAAATCTGTATCTGGGCTAGACTAGTTACAGGAAAGGTGGGAAAAGCATAAACACAGGCTTTTAAACTAGAAAGTTGAAAGAGATGGAAAAACTGTCCAAACAGCCAATAAACTACAATTTCTGGGCCAGAAACCACTCCTCTTGTGGTAGATAGACTACTTAGTGCTTACCACTCCCACTGACAAGCTAGAAGGCTTCCCTCCAACACAGAAAGGCTTGGGGGGCTCAGAAGCTTAGAAGCAGTCCTGGATACAGCAAATTTGTATCGGGACTAGACTAGTTACAGGAAAGGCAGGAAACAAGCACAAATGCAGGCTTTTAAACCAGAAAGGTGAAAGAGATGGAAAAAAACTGCCCAAACAGCCAATAAACTACAATTTCCAGGCCAGAAACCATTACTCTTGTGGTAGATAGGCTACCTAGTGCTTACCACTCCCACTGATAAGCTAGAAGGCTTCCCTCCAACACAGAAAGACTTGGGTGCTCAGAAGCTTACAAACAGTCCTGGATACAGCAAATTTGTATCTGGACTAGACTAGTTACAGGAAAGCCAGAAAACAAGCTTAGAATTTTTTTTTACAGAAAAGCAGTTAAAACAGCACTAAAAACAATTCAAGTGCAGTGCAAACTAGCACACTTGAGTGTGTAGCAATATTAAAGCAAATACAGTTTAAATAAATGCAATTTATTCAAACTGTATTCTGAACTGAATTCAATTATTGTTATATTCAACTCTGAACAGTTAAAAAGTGCCAAAAAATATACTTATCAGCTGAGAAGCACACTCAGTCAAAACACAAGGAGATTCTAGCAAAGTTTTTTTTTTATTTTTTTTTTAAGTAAAGTGGAAAGGGAGAAATGAGGAACAGAATATAGTTCAAGGTTAAGAACCTAAGTGGGTTGGCCTTCTCAAATGTTCTCTCTGTATTAGGTAGAATGAGCTAATGACACTAGAGTGGGAGGAGTGTCCCAGATCAAATTTACAGTAGGGGCGGGTAACTGCAAAGAAACCAAGTATAAGAACAATACACCAACAGGGAGGAAGGGTGGGAAATGATTACAGCTACTATAGAGGATATGAGGCCTGTCGCACATCCTCTATTTTTGCATCTGGCAAGCATAACAATATTCAATATTCATTATCTTCTCTGCAAATGTAAGTATCAGGTCCTCTAATAACTGAATCTCCAATTGCAAGAATATCTTTTCTGACCAGATCTGAAGAATCTTCAGCTTGTAATTCAGTAATATCTGCTCTATCAAATGTTACAAACAAATGATCATCATCACCATTAGTCTTATTAATTCCACTGTTTTCATTGATTATTACATTTGCAAGCACGCAATTCTAATCCAGCTGGCTTTGTACATCCATAGCTTGGGTCATGTTGTCAATGTCTGTCTTTCTCCTCTTTTTTCTTACAGTATTTTTTTTCAATCCTTCCACTTTCAATTTTGATTTCTTCCTTTTTACCTGCCCCTTGCCTCTTTTTTCCACCTTCTTGTTTGGGAAAATTATACCTTTTCCTGTTGACTGCAGGTTTTCTGATAGAAAAAAAATGTTATCATTCCCTGTAATCTGTGTGTTACATAACAAAGCAGTGTTCTTTTTAGTATGTGCTCTTTTTGCTTTACAGACATTTATCAGTTTATTTTTCATTATTTTTTGTGAACTTCTTCCTTTCTTTCTTTTTTATTTCCTTTTATACACACTGAATCCTAAGATTGCTGAATACTATTATCCAAAATGCCATAGTTGTTGGTGGCATTATTTCATTGGGGTTAAGTGATCTTTACAGGCGATAGACACAGCCTTTCCTAAATGTGTTCTGTTCGTTGTTTGCCTAACATTATTTATCTTACCAGTCCAATCAATATATGTAACAACAGTTCTCTAAGCCATACCAATAGCACAAGTGCAATTGTCATCAATAAGTCTAGATTTATTACCAATAATGGTAAGCAAAATATCCAACTTTTGACATAAGAAACACAGACTTCTAGTCTTAGCAGGTGTTACCTTTAAATATACATAGTATTTAGGGTCTATGTTCAGCTATCAAAAGCAAAAATACTGCAAATGGCTAAATACTGAAAGTGAAACATCGAAAGGTAAAATTAGCGAACAACTACTTCAATGAAAATAAATTCATTGAATGACCATAGTTGGCCAACATCACGAACACAACTAACAAAGGGTGGGGGGCTTTGCCCCCCACAACCCCCTCACTATATATACCAACTCTGATATCACACTACAGTGGAGAATAGGACAAATTTAAAAAGTTTGCCTTCACTTATCTTATGCGTTTCATTACTTCCTGGTTGTTGGCCAACTATGGCCATTTGATGAATTTATTTTCGTAGAAGTAGCTGTTTGTTATTTTCACCTTTTAATGTTTAACTTTCACTATTTAGCTGTTCCCAGATTTTTTTGTTTTCGGTAGATGAACATGGACCCAGCATTTATTACATTTACAAGATATTTGTGCTTTAGCAAAGCATTAATGGCATACTCATTTAAGGAATCCATACTCAGCTGCAAATGAATAAAAGATTCTAAAATAAAAGAATAATCAAAATCAGCTACCACAGAATTGAAAGAGAACTTAAATAATCTTCTAAGGGAAAAGTTACACAAACAATTTACAGCTAAATATTAAATTAAGTACAGTAAAATTGTTGCTTTGACCATACAAGTTGTGCAAATCACACAAAAGCTGGAATTGTTTTCATATTGCTTGCTAACACTTGCAGTCATACCTCTTTTTAACAGTAAAGATCAGTAACCAACACAGGGTTGTTTAGATAAGAGTTGTCCCTGATTCTTCCACTAAGAGGTTGAGAATAGTCAGACAAGGTTTACTTGACAAAGTGCTCATAACTATGTTGGGTAGATTTGGGATATGAAGATGAAAGTTGTTTACTCTGTGGTTGTTTGATCACCTCACCATCTGCTTTTGCAGGACTAATGTGCATTTGTGTGAAAAAAAGTTGGAATAGTTATGACTATTTATATGAAACAAAGCTTTCAACTGTTATTGATTTCTCAGAATGCCCTTGTTTTGTACATATTTTGGTGTGTTCCTCATGAAATCTGTGGTTTCTGGCAAATCCTTGAGGATTGTAATCACTAAATAATGACAAAGATTTGAGTTTTAGGCTTCATATCCTGAATAAGATGCATGATAATGCAATAAATAAATAAATGCTTCTGGGCCTTTGTCTCTTTCCTGGCTTTGACCATGATTTATGTGCTAAGACATTGAATGGTATCATCTTATATCAAAATAGGATGAGATGTACAGAGCAAAGTGGCTAAAACTGCTGGGTGGGGGGTAGAGCTGTCTGTGAATCAAAATAACTTACTCTCTTGTTTGCTAAGTTTAAAATAGACTGTCATTGCAGGATTAGTGTGCATTAGATGAGATAACTTTTATTTTTACTACTGTCAGTCATCTGAGGTGTGCACAGTAACAATGGGCAATAGCTGCTGGGTATAGGGGACTGTATATGGATGAGAATGGTTGACTCTAACTGTCATGATCAGATTAAACAGTCATTAGTCTGGCTTTGCAGGACTAGTGTTCATTTGTATAAAGTAAGTTAGGATATTTTATTGTGGTTATCTTTTTTTATCATAATCGGACATTTGAGATGTATGCATATAGGTGTCTGTAATTAATGAATATGAATGTCAGTGGAATATAATGGCAACATTTTAAATGATCCTAAAGTAAGAAGGTGAATTCAAAATATCCAAACGAATATGAGCATTTTTGCAAGGTCAAAAAAAAACTGTGTCTGTGAGGGAGCCATGGTTTGAAAACTGCCCAGGGCCAATGGTGTACTTAGTCCACCATAACCTGAATTTTAAACAAGGCAAAACATTAATCTCCTTTAAGATCAGTAACAATGCGTGTATGGGTATTCATAAATTCATCCTTCATATGTAGCATTGCTAATACTTTTTAAGCATGATTGGTTTATTGCTGGCTTGTCTTCTCAATGGTCATCCTGACCATATGTGTAGTATATGTTTCTGAACCTTACAAAACAGGAAGAGTTCAAAGGATGGCAACAAAAATTATCTACTGTGTTTATCAAAAGCCAAATACAGAGAGCTCATAAAAGAGTTTACTATTATCTTGAATAAAGGTGGTGGGATGAGTACTTATGTGTCTCAGTGGTCAGGCTGTTTTTGTTTTTTTGGGGGTTTTTTTGTTTTGTTTTTTTTTTCCTTCATATACTCTTTTTGTTACCTTAGAGGACAACACATGTCCCAGAAAAGCAACCCCTCCCACCCCAGGGATTATAGTGCACTGACATCAGGTGGCAATCCTTATCTTCATAGCATTTCATTTGAATACCCCAGGATCTCTAGCTATGACGTAGCATGTAATATGCAGTCTATTTGAAGAATTTGAAAAAAGTTTACAGCAGAACTAATGTATGATATTCATTGTTAAATGCTATTGATATTGACATCACTGAGAATTATGACACTATTAAAGTTGCCTTCTGACTTTATTCAGATTTTCAGAGGCATTATTAATACATACAAGTGCTAATTCTGTGGGTGATAGTTGTAAGGCCACAAAGTTTTCATATTGGGCCTACAAAAAGTAACCATATCATGACTCATCAAGACAGAATTTATAATTCACATAATTTTAGTAACTTAGAACATTAAGAAGACAGATTCCTATTGAATTCTCAATGGTTGCACTGCTGACTCCAGAGGGGCAAAAATAGAGGCAGAAACTACAGGAGAAGAGTAAATATAGGACATGGCCCTTCTCCTTTAAAATAGTTTTTGTGGGGGGCCCTCTACACCCCTCAAAACTAACAAATAACAACTCCAAAATCGTCATACCTTGGAGAAATGACATATTCCAAGGAATGACAATATCAGTATGTATAAGTCCATATTTTTGGCCATTTGGACCTCACATTTCAGGATTTGGCAATACAAGTCTTAAGATTTTATATGGTTCCTGAAAAGAGACTCTTAACAAAACATATGGACTGTGCTACTGAAATTTTTTCATGATAATGTAATGACAAAGTCACCTTTTGGCCTCCTTGCACCCCTTGAGGGAATGTCAGACCAACACACCCCAAACTTTACTGTCACTACTCTAAGACTGCATAAATATGTGGAAGGAGTTTTACATTTTAGCATGTTGCAATATTAGTTTCCTTACCACAGACATATGACCTTGTTGCTGTAATATTAAGATCTGAATATGCAAGGGGGTCAATATTCTTCCATGTGGTGCTACAGGGTGCTTGTCTTCCAAGATAAATGTAAATAATCATGTCATAAAACAAATTCAGAGCCTAAAGCACACACTAAGCAAAATTGCAGGTTTGACCAAAATCCATTATCTAAAGGAATTTTACTATAGAAATGTAGGCCATCTCTGATAAATAAATTGTGTATATCTGAAGACCAGAAATAAGTTAAAATTGTCATTAGGAACTATCAACCTGCAAGCTATCATAACATTCACTTGAAAATAAATATATAATTACTGTCATGGAGTGGCAAAGAAAACATACATTAAAAATTATATATTGTATTGCTATAACATCAAATTAAAATATTATGAATTTCTGCCCCCGAAGTATTATTTTCTGGTATTTACATCTTCTGACTGAAATGTAATAGCAGAAACTGAGAACTGTTACTCAATAATTCAAACATTTGTCCCTTTGTTTAGAAAGGTACAGATCAGTTTAAAGCAGTTAATGGGAGAATGTTGAAATATCTTGTCTAGAAAGTTTAACTATAAAATCATCTAACTCTTTCAATTATGCAAAGATAAGGTCGAAAATAGCCAGCAGTGGGGTGGACAACTTCTGAAAAAAAATAGCCAGTAGTCATGTGGCTAATTAAAATAAAGCTGTGTCTAGTGATCTACAGAGAAAATGAGACACTGATGGTTTTGGAAGCATCCATGTCTCCATGCGGAGAAGCTAATATTTGTATTAGGCACATCCTTGTTTTATTTTTTGTTAGATGTATGTAGTGTACAGATTCTTGTTAAGCGTGAGTTATAGTTACAGGCTGTACTGTCTGTGACAGCAGAGTTTGAGCGATACTTTATTACTAAGCTTGTTCCTCTCATCACTGGAAAGGCTCTTCCTCCTCTTATTAACTGACTGGTCCTCACATTCTCTTTCTAATCACTCAGCTATACCAAAAGCTGTTTTTTGTCAGTGTAACTTACTCTTCCCAGCCACTGTCTCTCAGCAGATATAGAGATGATGTTTAGGTAAGAATTCAGGTCTATATTCCCATGTCGACAGGGCTGTTCATCGAATGCCCTTATGTCAAGTCATATACAACGAAATTTTAATATTTTGAACAGCCACAAAAGCGATTTTTTCCAGGGAAAAAATCGCTGGGCCAACAACAAACAAAACAAACCGACAGACAAAATAATGTGGGGGGCTGTGCCACCCACACCCCCCCCTAATTAAATATACCAACTTCGAGATTGCTCTACAGTGGAGGAAACTGCAAATTCCCGACAACAGCCAAGTGATTTTTTTCTCCTGGGAAAAAAATCATTTTTGTAGCATTTCGTTGTATATGTGTCAACATAAGGGCATTCGATAAATAGCCTTATCAATATGGAATATAGACCCAAGAATTCAAGCCTGTAATGTAGGTAACAATAATCATTATGGTACACCTGCTCTAAAGTTTAATTTTCATTTCTGTTGTGTTACTGCATTAAAGATGCTAAGGCAACACTATGACCATAGGGTTATATTATGAGAAATCAATCTGTGATGTCTCTGATCACCAGAACTTGATCCCTACAGTGGAGATTCTGCCCATTACATTCAGTCTAATGATGCTGCTTAAAATAAGTCCTTTTTGTATGTGAACAAAGCCCCTCACCCCCTAAATTTATATTGTGCAACATTGTTAATGGGAGAAAATTCTCAAAATTGTACACAATGGTCTCGGATTAACCACTAAGCGTGCTGTTACAGGAAAATACAGTGCTGCATGATTATCACATAGTAACTATAATGAGTTCTATGAAAAAAATGAAAATGCTTTGACTGTGCCATTCTTATTTCTAATCTGGTTGCCATGTGCTTACAACATTCGTTTGTTCTCCAGCAGTACTCACCTTTCCATTTCCTGATCACAGGAAATGTGCAGTCTCCCCCATCATTCAATGGGCACAAGGCAGAGAAACCAATAGTAATTTCTGTTGTGATTCTGCTTGTCTGGCATTTCATTTCTTTTAAAAGAAGCAAATTTCCTAGTCGCTGTACCTCAACAGCACTTTAGTCATTTAGTCAGTTACCTATTCAATGGTATAATCACAAATAATATTAGATAATTATAAATAATGGACAACAATATGAGGAAGTGTAAGGAACAAAGGATTTTATATGCTTTACATAAGAAAATGATACCACTCGTAGTGTATCTATGACTTGATGCTCGGTCATGCGTTCCAAGCAAGTCTCAATTTTGGATCCATGACCAAACACCACACATTGGTTTATCAGGGTCATTACATCAGCAAACTAACACCAATGTCTTATAAGCAATAACATCCACATAAAACAAAATAAGCTTTTTTGTGGGTGGGATCCCACTTGCAACCAGTTATGTAGGGCCTTCACCTTCTACATGTCCCATTTCTCAAGTATGCAAACTGCACACCTGCAGAACAACAGAGAAAGGGAGAATACCACAGAAACAAAAAAGTGGGTCCCCTTTTGAAGCATTCCACAGATTAAAATCAAAATAACTGAACTGTACGTGCAGTTGAAAAAGTAAAAATCAGGACAAAACCAGCCTGACATTCAAAAGACAAAATCATCACTACACACATCAGACTGCCACAACATAAAATCACTCATAGGATAATGATACTCACTGCATGTAAATGTACTTGGGTGTTTGAAGTGTGATATTACTGCACTTGAACAGAGTGCATCTGGACAAATAGCATATTCTCTCAGCTTTACCTCCCATCTTTACATTATCAATCCCTAAAAGCATATTCCCTCATTCTCATTTCCCATCATTCTATTACCAATCCCTAAAAGTATATTCCCTCGGTTTAATTTCCCATCATTCTATTGCCATTCCCTAAGAGCATATTGCCTTGCTTTCATTTCCCATCATTCTATTACCAATCCCTAAGAGCATATTCCCTCAGTTTCATTTCCCATCATTCTATTACCAATCCCTAAGAGCATTTTCCCTCAGTTTCATTTCCCATCATTCTATTACCAATCCCTAAGAGCATATTCTCTTAGTTTTATTTCCCATCATTCTATTACCAATCCATGAGTGTATTCCCTCAGTTTCATTTCCCATCATTCTATTACCAATCCCTAAGAGCATTTTCCCTCAGTTTCATTTCCCATCATTCTATTACCAATCCCTAAGAGCATATTCCCTTAGTTTCATTTCCCAACATTCTATTACTAGTCCCTAACACCATATGTCTTCAGGTTTCATTTCCCATTTTTACATTACCAATTTCTACACATACATACATAGCAAAGAATGAAATGAGCCAATGCAAATGCCATATTGCTGATTTTCATATTAGTGGTATGAAGATATAGCAGGTGTACAATGTGAGGCCATATTTTCAGTCTTGTTATAATATGGTAGTGTCATAGCAAAGTTTTCCTGAACCATGATGCTGCTATTGCTGTGTAAAATTGATTTTTTTGGTAAGAAATGTATTGTGTCGATGTTGCATATTTTAGGATGGGGTCTCACAAACTGAAGTTTAAATGCTTCAGTGACATAAGAAAAAGTGTTGGAAGCCTTATATATTTACATCAACGTAAATGGCATATTGCAAAAAATGTAATGTTCCCCATTTGCATCCTGATATTTGAGAAATTATATAAAATGTTTCCCAATTTGTTCTCTGTCAAGGTTCTATTTTTTGCCCCAACATACATACTTTTGTCTTTCACAGATTTTTCTGACTATATAGGTCATTCTCTAGTATCCCACGTACATAAGGTAAAACTGCTGTCCACTATAGCATCTCACAACTTGCTTGGTGTCTTTTCACAGTGACACCTTTCTCTGTACCCCAACTAATTTAGGGGAAAATTATTGCCACTTTTTTTAAAAAATAAGTTGTGAGACACATGCTGTTTTCCTTTAGATTTAGTGTTTCGCTTGTCGCATTGACTCTGGCCCAGTTTTGCACCTTAGTGGCTCAGCTGTATATATTTCCTAAAATAAGTAAATGAAAAGCCAGTAGTGGCCTTAGAAACTGCAGACTGTCTAGTCTGTAATTTGTAAAACTGTTGCTATAAATTTATAGTTTAAAGAACCCTACGAAGAGCAAGCAATGCATGATTCAGTTGTGTTTTGGATTTCCATTTATTTATGTATGTACGTATGTATGTATGTATGCATGCATGCATATATGTATGTATGTATGTATGCATGTATTTATTTATTTTATTTATGGGTTTGTTTGTTTTTTTTTTGCCTGTCTGCAGATGCCTGCAACACCGGAAAGTTCTATGTATTTTTTTGTATGGTTATGCTTTTATACTGTACAAGGACAGCAGCAAAAGTGAACACAAATGAAAGTGAGGTGAAGAATCATACCCTTTTCAGCCTAAAGTGATGGCTTTTGTGAAAGCATTTCAGGATCAGAAGCTTTTGGAAACAGACAATGTGCCGTCTTGGTTAATGAGGCAGAAGGCTGTACTAACCTAAACTACTTACGGTTTCATGAATGTCTTTATAATGTGCCATCTAGTTCACCCTTACTATTCTTCCCTTGTTTCATTGTTTCTGTCACTTTCTAAACCATGTTCTTATTTTTTTTGGACTGACACATCCCCTAATTGGCCTGCAGAGAATTATTCAAATGTATAATCTTTTAAAAATTTCTTGTGCAGGCAATGCAAGTAAATGCTGTGCATGTTTAAAAGTCATTTCCATAAGTAAGTGCAATTTCTCTGCTGTTTGCTCCTGTTTAATGAACTGAGGTCTTGTTTGCATTCCTCCCAATTTCACAACGAAAAGCGTCCAAGCGTTAGCACCGAATTACTTGGTCCAAATTAAAATCTTACAATACTGAAAAAAAAAACTTTAGCAAAAAACAACTTTTGCAAAACACACATTTGAAGAATTCATCATAATTTATTTTTAGAATCTGATTACTATTAATATTACAATTTTGGTTTTATTTAAATGAAGCTAATGGCAATAAATGCAAATGCCTGGAAGAGGAGAATAGTTAACATTTATTTATTCTTGCCGTTGTCTCTTGCCTTGGTAGTGTCATTAGAACAGCTCGCTGCGTCCCATTCTCTCCCATTAGCTGGGCTATCAGAACAGCACAGCATGGCTCCTTTCTGCAGCCCACATACTGCTCTCTCACATCAACTCCCAGACGCAGCTTAATGACAGCAGAGAGAAACAAAATCATAATAATAATAGATACGATTTTTTTCCTACAGATCTCTTAAAAAATACTCCAAGCCATTAAGATGCAGTATTCCCTTATTTCTTTTCAGTATCTTGCATGACCCAGTTGGCATAACCAAAAGAAAAATGTTTAGGCAGGAATGCAATGTTACCTACTCAACAATCAATCCAATATATGTACAGACCTTTCATTTATCAAATATTACTTATCTGAAAATATATTACTTCATTAAAAACACATATTGTTATGCTGCTGAAATCAGGTCATCTTCAAAGCAGTACAAAATACAAAATAAATGTCTGAGCATTAATGCAGTAGTTTTATAAGGTGTAGGTAGAATCCGTTGCCTAACCTGCAATATTTGCAACTCAAAAATGAGCCAACTGGAACTCACTTGGCATTCTGGAGCTCACTTGGCATTCTTGTTCACTGGTTGCCATCACCCTGTACTGAAAGCATCATCCATTGTCACATAATCCACGTAGTAAGTTAAGTCACTGAAGCATGCTGGGAATAGGGTTACCATCTGTCCCACTTTGAGAGGGACAGTCCCTCTTTGGGCGGTTGTGTCCTGACCAAAAATATTAAATGTGGCAAATGTCCTGAGATTGTAGGACATAATTATGTCCCATATGTAATGTAATAGTTGCATACAATAGTTCTTTCTGTATCTAAAATACCTACATGTTACAAGAAACAGGATAAGCAACTAAACCGCTACAGGAATAAGCTTATATTTAGGCAAAAAAGGAAAGTTCTATCCCTTGTACTGATCATGGGTTTGTGTCGGCCTGTAAAATCTGATGTGTGTCCCGAAAATGTCCCACTATGGCCATTTGAAAAGGTGCAACCCTAGCTGGGAAGTGTGAATCTACTGTCTAAATCAGCACAGACAACTATTTCTGCTTTTATTAAAGTAAAACAGGACAAAAGATGAGCATGTTATTATAAATAAACTTCAAATGTTTGCAAAATGGTTTGAACTCTATAGAGAAGAACACACACACTTCTAAAACAGAGTGCTGTTTACCTTTTCAGGATTGTTTGAGAAATATTTTATCCACTACCTATCTATCATGGAAGACTGTTAACAGCATGTTCATAACAGTAATCACAATTCAGTTTAAATACACGCTATACTGCAAGGATGACAACACATCAATCAACATCCAAGAGAAACCCACATTTGGAAAGCAGAGTTAGGCTTCTTGGTCTATGCAGTTTACCCATTTCTCTGCCTATTTTATAAGATCTTGATTCAAATTAATAAACAGCCTGCTTTCACTCCATCCTAGTAAAATTCCAGAATTCTCACTGGATGAGGAAAAGCTCTCATTCTACCTTACCTTGACTGGAGGAAACCAGTCTGATTTTTTGTTGTTTTTTCATGTTTTAATATTAATTAAAGTTTTTCAGGCAACTGTATGCTGGCTGAGTGATTTCGTTTTTTTGGAGGAAAAATGTGTCACGTTTCTCTGGAAGAACTATCTGCAGTTTTGTAGTCAATTAGCGTCTTAACTTGCATCTGTTTTAGCAAATCAAGACTGAACTCAGACGAGACTAGAATGTGTATTGTCTCGGTGGAAAGTAACACCAATGCCCAAACTCATGCTCAGCAATTAGGTACATCTTAGCAACAGCCTTTGCTGTCTTTATTAGACAGGGGCATAAGGGAGTATTAGATTGCCAAGATAAGTCCACCTCAAACCCTGGGATCTACAGCTGTAGGCCTATCCCACAAAGGGAGGCACACAGAATATAAATGTTGGCCCCCATGTCTATCAGTCTGGGTAGAGCTGGCTGTCCAGCTGCATGCATTTTCCCATTTAAACCTCTCTTGTCTTTCAAATCTGCTCTTTATTTAATTTCAGGAGATGATCCTCCTTTGCCTCCCTGTCTTGCTGTAATGAACAAAGTCACTGAATAAACCTTGTGGAGAAAAACAAATCATTATCTGGACCTTTAATGTGATCCCCTTTGTATGTCAACAAAATAGTTATCCTCTTATCTTCTCTTTCCTTGTTGACGCAACCATGATCTCATCAGCTGGTTACTTTGTATGCCTACCTAAGTATGAGGCTTCCCACCCAGACAAATTCCCACCCTATGAATTTTCTTCTGCAGTCTTTAGGTATGCTTTCCCTTGCATATACCCCTATAATTACTGTCCAGCTGTGTTTCCATGATAGTTTTCTAATCTGCCTTGATGCCTTATTAATGTATTCTTGTAGCCAAATGATATAAAACCATCACTGTACAATACCTTGATTCACTGGGGTCTATATTAGAAGCATGGAAATGCTTCTAAGCAAATACAGAATGGGCGACACATATTCATTGAATCGCATTTAAGCGATTCGATGAATATGTCATAGGGCAAGGAGATTGTTGCCCAACTTCACGGAGTCACCCTTTCCTTCCCTATAGTGCGATCTCGGAGTTGGTATATTAAGTTGGGAGGTGTGAGGGGTGAAGCCTGTTTATGATGTTAAATCATTTTTTTTTTTAGCAAACGGCCTCATAAGGTTTTTCCCTGGGGAAAAATTTGCTTACGTGGCCGTTCGCTATTTTTAGTTTTTGTACATTATGTGTCGACTTTTATGTAGTCACACATATGCACTTTGATTCTTATAATATAGACCCATTCATTGAAGGGCCGAGCACATTTATTATAACTAAATGGCTACAGTCATGCATTTATTTTGTCAATTAACCAAATAGAAAATATTCTAATGAAATTAAAACCATCTATCTCTGTACATGCAAGTCTATGTATTGACAAGTGAAAGAAACAGCCTTAGAAGGAGGTAACAAAGTGTCTAATGCCACATTCACCACTCTCTCTATCAACTTGAGGCACACAGGCTGCTCTTCAAGCCTCCACAAGAGTCACACCCATGGGCCTATCCTCTGCAGAGAAAGTCCACTGGATCTAATCCTTGCATCCTTCTACTTCGTAACATAAAAAGAAACAGTTGTCTCTTTGCGAACCCCACCATTTTAAACTATTCTATATCCATCCAATCATGTTTTTTCCATTTTAATTGTTTAAATGGAGAGCATTTTCATCCCAGTTATGAAGCACATCATTGAGTATTAACTTTCAAACTGCCATGTAAATAGGTTATGAAACTGTAATTTAGTATGGCTTGCAGTATGCTTGATTTCAGACATTTAAAAATGAGCAATACATAATATTACTTTTTATCCAAATGTAGCTGCTTAAAAATGTATAAAATATCTATCTGCTTAGTAATTCTGTACTGAATTGCTGCCACCTGTTTGATATATGTATTATATGTATTTGTTGTTGACTTTGGCCCAGGTCATGACTGAAAAGGATCTTTGTATCAGATCATCCACATGATTAAAAAACAAACAAATAAATAAATACATTCATGTCCTTCTCTGTGAAATGACTCTCATCAGTGTTATGTGCCTTTTTGCCTTCAGCATCATCGGCTAGGCTCACACCTTCCAATCCCTAGTTTTACATTCGTAAGCTACTCATTAACATTCTTATTGATCTTCATCTGTATTTTTCCTGGCTTGCTACCTCAGCAACTCTGAATCACAGCTTGATCATCTAAATTCTCTTCAGTTCTGTGTCAGTGGTAAGAATCAGCTTCCTAGCATTTTTAGTATGCGTACTGACCTGACTGTCATCGGTGCATCTGACATACAAAAGAAAATCATCAAGTATTTTCCTTTTTCTTTACCTTCTTACTCCAGGACATTTAAGTCTGAGTGTCATTTTCATGAGGTTCCAGCCAGTGACCTTCAGTACCTTCTTCCCGGAACATTAAATTTGTCATTCTGGTTGTTTTAGGTATTAATTACCAACCAAACACTACAATGCTAACAATGCTTGAACTATGTAACCAAACACTAAAATAAAAAAAAATCATTGCCACTTGGAATAAGCAAGAGGAGCTTTTAATGAACAGTTAAGTGCTTTGACCTAACTGACTGTTGATTATTTATGTTATGTAATGTGGTTGTGATTACTTTTTAAATAGTTCTGATGAAGTCCCAAATGTAAGGAGCAAAAGCGCTTAACTGTTCCCTTACTTGCTGAGGTCCTGGCTGTATGTATCCACAACAGAATCTGCTACAACTTCACACTTTTGACTGTGAATACCAGTCATATCCTCTTATATTTACATGGCTGAGCCCCCTTTAACACCTGAAAAGATTCATAGTGTACTATGAGGTGTTCTACCCTAAACAACAAAGCACTGTGTTTATTTCTATAGATTTTAACAAGGTATTAATTATTAATTCAAACATACATAGGGAAATTTTCAAACATCTGTTTCTCTCACTGAGTCCATTCCCACCAATCCCACATTTTTCTAATGAGAATTACATTTGTTTTTTTTTTTCCTTTAATAAATTTCTGACATTTGCATTCAATCAGCCATCAGCTATAGTAAAGGTAGTGGCCAAGCTTCTTCTTAGCCCACAAATTCCCTTATTATGACAAAATATTACATCCTCATCCAGTATTCTCTCCTCCTCCACTGATGGCTCATCATACTTTCAACATGCCCTGTATTTCACGGCCATAAATGTCTGGAGCTCTGTTTTTGGAAAGAGCGATCTGCTTTTGTACCCTTTGTGTATACAAACAAGAGATTTACATGAAGTTGATAAATGTTTATATTTATTTCAACTTAACTATAGATTTCCCAATAGGCATTTTAACAAAAATAGTCTCTTAAGTATTTATTCACTACCTCCTAATTGGTTACTTGTCCTATTTATCACTTCTGTGTTATGTATCCTCAGAGAAATCAACCTCTCTCATGTGTATTTCCACCAATTCTTGCCAATAACAATATGGGGAAGAAATAACAATGCAATACTCTTCTTCTGTTAACCCTTTTCACTCATTTCAGTGCCCTCCCTGCAAACCATTTCTCTGGAAATAACTCCCTAATCCCATCTCACTAGAATAGTCATGAAAAAACAGACTTTATGGATTATTCGCTTTTGCCATACAGACACTTCATCATAGTCCATGGTGAATTCCTGCTATAAAATAGGTCAACCACCTACCATCCACAACTTTAAACATTGTGAAATGGTTTCCAGCAGCTCCCCAGTTTTATGTCACATAGTATGCAGCAAAAAAGAGCAAAGGGAAATACAAATTTAAAAGAGAATAAAAGCTGCCATTGCAGACTAGGAAGCAGCATACAACTTCTACCTGTGGTGTACTCTTACTGGTAGTTTTTCTTAGAGAAACCTTCCAGTCCTTGAACAGGGTGTCTGTATGTTTACCTTATTTCCTTTGCTGTCCTTTGCCAATTAACTAGGTTTGCAGAGTGCCTTGGAGTCTCCCCTGCTATTCTTTACTCCAATTTGATTGTTTCCCTCCCCCAACCCCTAAGTGATTGCTTAGGTATAACAAACCAAAGGTTTTAAAAACCCTGGATGCCATATTTGCACTACTTTTGCAGCTGAATGCCCTCCAGGTGTAGCACCTCTACTAAGTGCACCCTTACAAGGAAATATTAACCCTCCAAAACTGTCCCTTGCCCCACTCCCTCTCCACAAAGTTATTTTTTCACTCCATCACCCATACTATTGTACTTGAATTCTCATTAGGTCAATTGTGCTAAATTGAACACTACCTCTGCTTCTCTTTACCTTCATGTCTTAGATGGCACTGACCTGCTGCCTACCTTAGTTCCAATTTGTAGATATCTTTTTAGCTGACTTATGCTGTGATCTGCCTCCATCGGTTCTACCCACTCCATTTGCCTCGCTGCACTAGGGCACACTCTTGCTCCCCTACCCTACCCCCAATTCCCACACACCCCACCTCACCTAAATTTATATTTAAGCATAACCACACCCTCCACCTAACATCCAGTCCTACAACATCACACCAACCAGTTCCACACCCCACAACATTAGTCCCTCCGGTCACTTCATCTTCCCCTTGCTACCTCTCCAGTCAGGTAGAAGTACACACATGCAATACTCCCAAAAACCCTACCAAAGCACCCACTTACATTTCTCTAACATTATATCTCTCCCTACTAACTTTACTATTCATACATTATTCCCTATCTACTGCAACCTCACACACCTGCTCAACATCAAAATGAAGCATTCTATGTGGTTTAACCCATGTTTCTATTAGTGTTACTGAAATGGGTGCTGATATGTCTAAGCATGGGCTAAACTCTTGACTAGGCTTATAAGGGCCTCAGGACCAATAGCCTAATAACCTCCTATTACCCTATAATAATACAACCCCCCCCCCCACACACATTGCTACTAGCTTAACACTTATACTCCTACACTATCTCTCCACTTATTACACTCACTTATTATCCACTACTCCCCCTCCCTGGCAAACCTCATCATTCCACTACCCAAGTTGTTCACAATACCACACTATAGCCTCAACCCTGTTCCACACCACCTATATAGACTATCACACAATCAAATTACTTCCTCATCATCCCACATCACCAGTAGCTCTGAAATATTCAAAACTTCAACACAAACTCTCCAAGCTCCTTTTACATATAATTATGCATTTATGGTGCCCAGGAGACATTCACCATAATCCTGGTCCCACCCCCAAATGCAGTTCTTTAGCCAGCCCCTCACCATCAGCACTTGCTATTCTCCACCATATAAGCAAATCCTCCCTTCTTGTTCTTAATATGAATTTCAGAAGCATAGCAAATAAAGTCCATGACCTACATGCCCTACTATTCCTTTACTCCCCCAACACTGTAACACTAACAGAAAGATGGCTTAAACCAGATATCAGTAGCAATGAAATTACTGCCCCAGGTTAGAACATCCTATGTAAAGATAGGAAAAACAAAAAAGGAGGGTGTGTGGATATCTTATTCAAAGATCACCTTATACTAGACCTTCTGGACCTCTCCATACCTAAATTTGATAATGCAGAATTAATATTTGCTAAGTTAACAATTAACTCCAAAAAACACCTAAATATCATAGCTGGATATATTCCACCAAGCAATAATATCATCAAACTTGAAAGTATACTACAATGGCCCTCCATATTTCCCCACTGTACTAATGGGCGTCTTTAATATTGATTGTCTCCTTTGTTCTTCTCCAAACACTACATCCCATGTAAACCTTTACGGCTTCACCCAACTCATCATGTCTCCCACTAGGACTGACAAAACTTCTAAGCATCAATCCATCCTCAATTGGATTTTCGTTAGCAACCCCAATCTCTCAACCCACTCAGGCTGTCTCCCTGACTGCCTTAGTGGCCACAACCCAACTTTTCTCCTAAGAAACCGCATTCATTAAGACTGCCATCCCTCCAGCCATCTAATCAGAAATAAAAAAAAATCTCTGATCCAAACAGGTTTATCTCTGCTCTAAAAAGATGAAATTGGGAACCTCTCAAGCACCTGCCTCTAGAAGAAGATGTTCTCTCCTTTACCTCCACCTCCTTAAACATCATGTCCCCCCTAGAACCAAGAACATTAGAGTAAATGAAAATATGCACCCTGGCTAAGTAAAGAATCCAGATGCCTAATCAGAACCAGAGATGAAGTCTGAGAACAATATTGTAAAACCAAATCCCATATCACTAAACAAACCTTCCTAGAATCCGAAATAAAGCAAGACTAGTAAAATTAGACAAAAGCAGCTACTATTACAACATACAGAATAAACATCAAATTAACCCTCAAAAATTCTGGGCAGCACTTAACAATATATTGCATCCAGGAAAAACAACCACTCCCACCCGAACAACAACCAACAAATCCATGAACTTAGCCACTCAGTTTAATACTTACTTCACAGAATAGTTCAATAACTTGCAATGACCCAGACCAGCCCCAACCACACCCCTCCTACCCCAAACCATGACAGTTTACACCCACCCAAAAGAAACAACCAGTTTACACTAAACCCAGTCTCCACTAACACCATCAATAAAATACTAAATAAACTTAAGCCCACTACCTTTGCTGCTGACATTCTCTCTGCTGACTTCCTGCAAACTGCAGCAGTAGCAATCACATACCCTGTATCCATACTTATAAACAGGTCATTATCTGAAGCTTATATCCCCACCATTTGGAAAATCTCCCACATCTTACCCTTACACAAAGGAGGTAACTCCACTGAACTAACAAATTATTGCCCAGTTGCAATTCTATCCCCTCTCTCAAAAATTCTGGAAAGGGTTATACACACCCAACGTATGGACTATCTCCTTACATACAAGCTCCTATCTAATATCCAACATGGTTTTTGCCCCTCTCACAGCACTACCACAGCCCTACTGTCCTTTACTAACACAGTTAACCAGCATAGAAATAATGGTCAGTTTGTATGAGACATATTCCTGGACCTGTCCAAGGCCTATGACATGGTCAACCACTCCAAACTCATCTATGTCCTCTACTCCCTTAGCCTCAGTCACCCCACTATCACCTGGTTCCAAAATTACCTAGCAGAACATCAACAGGCTGTTCGCTGGCAAGAAAATCTTTCAACCCATCTCCCTGTCAACATAGGGGTTCCCCAAGGCTCTATCCTTGGTCCTCTTCTTTTTTCTCTTTGTACTTACCAGCTCCACTTGGCTATACCCCAGGTCTCAGTGGTTCAGTACACTGATGATACTACCCTGATTTGCTCAGCTTCCTCCCTCAAAGACTTCCATACCATTACTCAAGATTCCTTCTCATCTGCTGAATCCTGGTTCACTAGCTCCCAACTTATCCTAAATCCCAACAAAACAAAACTTCTTCTCTTCTACCCAACCAGATACACCTCCCCATCTACAACCTTCAGTATATTTTCTAAAAATAAAACTATCACCCCAGCAAACCATACCAAATTACTAGGAGTGGAAATTGACAATAACCTGAAATTTGATATTCACATTTCTCAATCCATTAAAAAAGTTCACAAAAAACAAGGTCTCCTATACAGAAACAACAGATTTCTTACAAATAACACAAATGCCACTACTGCGAGAACCCACCTCCTCTCAAGTCTCCTGTATGTCTCCCCAATCTTACCCAACCTCCGCAAGACAGATCTAGGCAAACTCAAAGCCTGTTACAATAAAATCTCCAAGTTTGCCACTGATGCCTCATACAAGTCACATCACTGCTCATCACTTAAGCAGCTGAAGTGGCTTAAACTCCCTCAACTTCTTCTCTTTAATCAACTTACCTTCGCCAAGAAAATACTCTATCAATCAGAAAAAAACCCTGCACTCAAAATATATCATTCAGCCATATTCCTCTTTAAGACCCCTTCACTCCAGCAACAAACTACTTCTACACACCACCAAAGCTAACAATTCAGCAGGGGAATCACCTTTTTCCAACTACATCTCCAAACACTGGAATAATCGACCTAACTCACTAGTAACTAACTCCTCAACATTTCAATTTAAAAACTTCTAAAAACACACCTTACTGCCACCTGGCACTGCACCTGCAACTCCTCTGGATAACCTATTCCTCCTTTTCACCCTATTATCATTACTCTAGTTCTACTAGCAAGATCTACCACTAATGGTAGTTTCACTTTACCTGGACATAATCATTTGAATATATCCACTAAATGTAAACAACCATTCTTTATGTAAATTGCTGTTGCTCTACTTATTGCATCTGAAACCACTATCTTTTATGTATTTGCACCTCACTTGGCTGTATTTGCTTCTCTGTTCTATGTATTTGTTACTCTTGGAGCTTTTCTCCCTGGGCCTTCACTGAAAAAGGACCTGTGTCCAATTGGATTTTCCTGGTAAACAAATGTAAAATAAATAAATAAAATAAAATAAATGTCTTATCAACTCATAAAACAACACTCCCATATCCCTGCAAGCAAAACTGATAAACAACTCACACACACACACACGCGCACACACACACACACACACACACACACACACACACACACACACACACACACACACACACACACACACACAATACAAATAAAAGAAAAACCTGCAGTTCCCCTAAGTGTTATTCTTAGTGCTGTCATAACCATGTGCAGGGTCTTATGGAACTTTTCCATTTTATCCCATCATAAACTGAATATACCGCCTCCAATTTCTGTTCAGTAATGAAAATGAAGTATGAGTAAATGACTTCTAAGTATTGTTATAGGCAGTGGTATCATAAGCTCAATACAAGTTCCTTTAAAGCTTTGTAATATGCTTTGGTACACTCATTTGTTTATGTACGTGTGCATGTATGTATCTATTTATTTATTTCAGTTTGTTAACTCGGAAAATGAGCTAGTCAGCTGTCCCTTTTCAATCATAACCTTGAGCCAAAAGCAAGAGGCATTTGCACATAAGATTTGTATACACATTTTCACATTGATACAAACACATTGTATAGAAATGCCACTATACATATAGATATTAAGATATAGCTTCAGAAAAGCAACATTAAGAATTAATGTAAAACACTGTCAAAGCAAGAAACTCAGCACTGTGGAAGAACAATAAAATCTTGTTAGTCTTTCTGTGTTTTTTGAAAGAATTAGTTATTAGAGATATAGAGGATGAAATGTTATAAATGAAACATTTCCACTTCACCTGAACAGTAAGATGAGTTTTGAATTGCTTGTGGAATTGAGTCAGAATGTTGATTTTTTTATATGTCAGCAGGGAGAGAGGGAGTTCCAGGTAGCTGGTGCTGTTTTAAAGAAGGATTTTTAGGAACCTAGGAACACTATCAAGCAAGTGTTCACAGGAGCCTTACGATGCCTGCCCATATACACCATTAAACAGACACACACAAAAGTTCTTGCCACATTATACAAGCATTTAATAGTGCTCACCTCCCAAACTGAGTGGGGGAGTATATGATAACCCTGGTGTAAATCTGCGTCTACAGCAACAAGCACACATGCAAGTGAGGCTAGTACATGAACTGAACCATTGTAGTACACCAACCAAAAAAAGTCCAGCACCAAAGTGGAACAAATAAATCCAAAGATTTAATGAGAGCAAATTTAATACATGTGGCTGACCCAAAGCAAACAAACTGATTTTGGCTCAAACAAACCTTTTTCAGTGTTACTGTTCCATGACACCAGCTCATATTTAAATACTTAAATATTTAATAATGAAGTCACGCTATTGGTGCATACCAAATTAGTTCTGTTCATTGAGGCCAGGTTTAAAGAGGGCTCCCAATCTTACTATCCAGCCTGATTCCTTGTCATTAAGCTTGGTATGCCAACCTGTTTTGCACATTCTATTCCCCTGAATTTGCTGCGGTAGCGTTGTCGCCTCACAGTAGGACACTGTCCGGTTCGATTCTCAGCTAGAGCGACTTCTGCGTGGAGACATGCGTGAATGGGCGTACCTTCGTTGAAGGTTGTGTGTCAGGGCTGGCAACTCGGCATGTAAAAATCAACTGCCAATCATTAGAGGACCGGAGTTCCGCTGTGGCGACCCCTAACCGGGAAAAGCCGAAAGACACCCCAACATTATGAAATGAAATTTGGCAGTGTGATGGGTTAATGTATGTTTAAAAAGTGCACTGGTTATTCTCTTGTTTCTCATGTCACTCAAATGCTCACTAATTCTGATTCACAGGGGTCGTGAGGTTTGGCCAACATAAAATGCTGAACAAAAGCAACTGGCTAGGTAAATCACCCAACCACTACTGCCATTTCCCATAATGTCAATGTTATTTATCTCTGGTGTGTTCTTGCTGGCAAATTCTTTAATTTTAACCATGTGTGCACAAGCACTACAATGTCCACAATGGCAACTGCCTATTAGTTTTTGCCGGGATGAGGTAGTTTGATGAACTTCCTTGTTAAAATTTTTCTTATAATGGGTAAGATGTGAATTTATAGTTTTACCTCTATGATATGAAAATAAACATTGCGAGGGCAATATGTTAGCCAATTGTTCATTGGCCAACAAAATATCCCAATGATCATTAATAATGTTTTTGAAGCCGTTGGTGTTATGACCATATGTGGTAACTAGATGAATTGTTGAGAAAGTGAAAGATCTTTGAGTTGTAGAAATAGATTTATATTGTAGCAGATCCTCCCGGTTATATTTGGCTGCATTGGCATTTGCACTGTATATATTCCTGACTGGATATCCCCTGTTCAGGAATCTGCTTATTAAATCATTCCTCCCAGAATTGTATGCTTCAGGTGTGGAGCAGATGTGTTTAATACGTAGAAATTGAGATTTAGTTATGTTACGGATGATGTGGGGTGGGTGTTGGCTGGTAGCATGTAGCATGGTGTTGAATTGTGGGAATTTCCTAAAGGTCTCAGTTTGCAAAGTGTTGCCGGAATCCCTATGTATTATTACTTCCAAGAATGTAATTTGATTCAGATCGTAATTCAGGGTGAATTGAATACTCCATTTATTCTCGTTTAGATATTCAACAAATTCCAAAGCATAACCAATATCACCCTTCCACACCATCCAGCAATCATCTAGAAAGTGATGCCAGATGTCCATGCTATCCACAAATATGTTGTGAGTTGTATCATATATCAACTGCTCCTCAATATACCCCATGAACAGGTCTGCGTATATTGGGGCAAACGAGGCACCCATAGCCATTCCTTTAACTTGTAAATAACATGTGTCCTGAAAATAGAACACATTTTTAGTAAGAACATGTTCTGTAAGTCCAAGTAACAAGGTACTGAAACCTGGTGGATAAATATTGGCCCTCTCCAACCAAAATTATAGGGTGTCTAGGCCTTCCCAATGGGGTATGCTTGTATACAGTGCTGTTACATCTAAAGTGCAAAGTAGCCAATTTGGTTCTAATTGAGTATCGTCGATAATCTGTAAAAATTGTGTGGTATCTTTAAGTCTAGACCTAACTAAAGGTAATAGTGGTTGTAGGTATTTGGTTAAGAAGACTGAAAGTGGTTCCGTTAATGAACCCCTGCCGGAAACAATGGGTCTACCCGGTGGGTTTATGGGATCTTTATGTATCTTAGGGAGTAGGTTAAAATATTGAAATATTGGGTCTACCACTGTTAAGTGATGTTTTACCTCTTGTCCAATGATGCCTTCTTCATATGCCTCTTCTAAGAATCGATCTGTATCTCTTTTGAATTTAGGTGTAGGATCCAAATGCATCTTCATGTAGAACAGGCCATTGGAAAGTTGTTTTTCTGCCTCCCTCTGGTATTGATCCCAATTATTACAACAACGGCCCCTCCTTTATCGGCAGGTAAAACCACTATGTCATGTTGGTTGCTAAGTTGGGTTAAAGCTTCTTGTTCAGTCTTAGGTTCTGTCTGATGTTGGCAAAAGTTCTGTTGTGAAAATGTAAATCTTTGAGAACACATTCTTTAAAAACGAATACATGCCTATCCATGGGTGGAATGAATGGCGATTTCTGAAATCGGAAATCAGTAGACCTTTGAGTTTGATCAGGATCCGAGAAAAATAATTTCAAATTTAAAATTTTACAAAAATTATTCACATATTTAACAAGAGCATGTTCATTAACAAAAAAAGCAGGAACAAAATGTAGGCCCTTATTCAACAACTTTATTTCTGTGTCAGTAAGGTGGTATGAAGAAATGTTATGCACATTACAATTATCTAAGATAACATTTGACTCAGTAGTTGTTCTATGTTGTGAATGGGTCCTATGTTTCCTTCCCCCCTGTGTCTTTTGACCCTAAAGGGTCATTACTGGGTTTTCTCTTAGCTGCGGGAGATCCCTGAGTGGGGATTGACTCTACATCAGTAGCTGAAGACGATTCTTCACCTGATATTGTTTCAGATAATTCAGTCCTATTCCTGAGAATTTACCTAGGTCTCTTTCTTTTTCTAATGTGCTTCTGTGTGCTCTCTTGAAATTGTACATTTCTCTGAGTGTTAAAGGGTTTGCCTTTTTGATAGTCATTGACATCTCTATTAAATTTGTCAATCTTTTTCTTTTTAAGTTGTTGTTCCAATTGGGCCAGTTCCTTGGCTAGAGTGTTTAAATGTCTGTGAAAAGAGGCTTCCCCCTGCAGTGCTTTGGCTTCCTCACAAATCTTTTGTATTTCTGCCATGTTTTGATCTATAATTTGTTCATGATAAGTCATAAGAACATCAACAAATAGCATAGTAGCCTGATGTTGGGCTTGTGCCCAATCTTGAGTAAGCTGTTCATCAATTTGACTAACCAAAGGTTGCATTTTAACCCTTAACCCACATGGGGTGATATCCTTAACCTTATAGGCTTTGAATAACTTCAAATGCCATATATGAGATCTAAGCAACTTCATACTTTTGGTTAGTCTAAAAAACAATGAAATACATGGGTCCCCTGGTGTTTGTTGGGAAGTCCCCCTATTGCCCTGTCCTACTGTTGTTAAACCAAAAAATTCCTAAATCATGATGGTCTGCAGACAGACCTTCCAATAAAGTCATTAAATCCATTTAAGATTTGTTGTGCTAAAAAGTGTATTATAATAATAATACTGTTGTAAGTAAGACTTATGCTTTAGGATAATTGAAAACAAGTTTACTGGTTTCTATTGGTTCCCAAATATTGATCCCCAATTATCTTTGATATTATGTACTATAGCCTCTTTTTTACTCATGGCCTAAATGGGTCATCCAACCTGTCAACCGTGCATATAATATGACCTTCTAGATATTGTCAAATCATGTAATATTACACAAATATCCAGATAAAAATATAATAATCTGCTTAATAATTGTCAGATTGTCATGTAAACAACTAAAAATGTATGGGTCGACCTTCGTCTCTCCCCCAAAATATATAGGTCCATTTGCTGGGTTTTCTACCAAATACACAACCCCCTGTGTTGCGCCGTTATAACTGTCCAAAGACATGGGTTCTTTCTTAAAATCCTGTCATAGGTATAAGTTTTGTTAGCTTATAAATTTTACTACCTTTCAGCATGTGTATAGTTTCATGCCCAAATGAGGCAGACCTTCGTCTCAGCCTTCCAAATTAAAATTAGGTGGATTTCAAAATATAATTCAATGTGTTTAAATTATATGTACTACCCAGTATATTTGGATATAATTCCATATATTTAAATTGGAGTAGGTCACACAAATGCCCGGAAAATCAAGGAGTCCCATTAGGTTATGAAAAGCGTGGAACTTCTAGTATACCAGTATCACTATGTTAATTCCAAATGTTTGGGTTATATTACAGAAATGAATCCTAGTGCTTACATCTAAATAGTGGTGCAGATACCATATCAAAACTCATCATTAATTAAATGCAACATACTTGACATAGAAGTATAAGTCCCTCCTGTTAAATAAACATAGCATGCAGCTATTTAACATACAAATTGCAAGAATAAAAAGATAACAGTCAATTGAAATTATACATTTGTTCGGCTTCAGATAGGTCTATATAATGTATTCCTTCATAAATAGTCAAAATGTGCTTTCACAGAAAATTGTTCCGATGGTTTAGGGGAGGTGTTTTAAGTATATGCATACTGCTTTTTTGATTAAATGGAAGCCTTCCTCATATCTTTCTTATTTCTAAATCGCATAAGCTGTTTAGAACATCTTTATTAGGGGTTATACTTTATGAAACAATAGCCTTAATATAGAATAGGACCTAATGCATTTTTGTGGGGATGAAACCATCAGAACAATTTGTGTTTGTAGAGCCACTGGTTTTGTAAAGAAAAATGAGGTCATCTCAGAGCAGGCAATGGTTTACTGAGTAGAGGCTGTTTTGCTAATGTCCTGCCAGATGGTACAGGCGACTAATAAGTCATAAAGTTTCATGACTTCTGACTGTGAATTCTGATGAAAGACCTAGGAGGAGGATACTTTGAGTCCTGCAGTAACTTAAAGGTGTGCAAGTAAAGCAGGAAACTGAATCTTTCAACAATCGGTAATCATTTAGCTTTTTGAATAGTGGAATAAAGATGTTCATGATTCCGAGCAATAAGTATGAAGCTTAATATCCTCTTTTCTATTTTTCTAAGAGAAAATAGGTATTGAATGGTGGTGGAAGTTATTATTAGCAGGGCATATTCGGGTCTAGGAATGACTTTGTTTTTTTCTAGCACAGGAGTTAAAAGGCTGAATATTCTGTAGGCTGTAGTTACTGTGTGAAAATGTAAGGATAACATTTGGTCAATAATAACCACTAAGTAATGGAAGGAAGCATAAGTCCTGTAGGGGCATGGAGAAAAGCTGTGGAGCTTTTTTGTAGTTCTAAGCAGAACGCATCATGTTTTCTGACAGTGAATTACTACATTATTCAAAGAAAGCTAGTTCCATAGAGGTTTGAAGTCAGAAGTTGTTTTGTATCTGGGCCTGTATTGTAAGGCTACTTTTCTTTGGGTTGAAGTCATCAGCATAAAGAATTATATCAATATAGTGAAGGTCTTTAGTTAGCTCACTAATGAAAACAGAGCTCAGTAAAAGACCAAGTAAAGATTATTGTAATACAACTTTGGAAGATGTACTGGGGGGGGGTGGCAAAGTTTGCTCCCCAAAGAGACAGTGAAGGTTCTGTTTTTGAACCAGGAGCAAATGTTTTCAGAAAATTCACAGGAGTGTAACCTCATAAGTAATAAGTTATGGTTGACAATGCCAATTTCTCTTTTGCGGTCAATAGAGTTTTTGCCAATAAGAAAGCCCTGTTCCATATTGGAGGTATTTTTTTTTCTGTGAGTGTAGAGCTAGCAGTGATTGTACTGCATTTGAGCCTAATGCTTCATTGTTTGTATGGTAGAATATCATATTATTGAAAGCAATGAATTTCTCTTTCTTAGAAAAAAATAAGATAGCATATCAGGCTTTCTCTGCTTGTTGTGCATTCATGACAAACAGCTGGTGGGTGATTATCACATTGACAACACACCCTTGAATATTGGATCTGGGAACCTATGTCAACAATGAACTGTCCTTTAACAACCATGTATGCACTATTGTAAAGAAGTTATTTTTTTAATCACACAGCTAAAGTTCATTGCACATGTCCATGGATGTAATAATTCTACTGTGCTCAGCTCTCATTAGATCAGTCACTGAATATAATGGCCCTTTCTATAAGTAAATGACCAAACATTTGCCACAATTGGACAGACCACATCGCTTTTTCACAAAAAAAAAAAAATCATGGGCCTAAATCATAAAAACTGTGCAGACCAACTCAAAGTCTTGGCCCTCTTCTTGATATCTTACAGACTACTAAGAAGCAACCTCTGACACATGTACAGATCCTCAGCAGACCCACCCTATCCTGACAAACCTATTATGCATTCTCATATGAAATGGTAGTGTGAGGGTATCTCAATCTCTTTTGCAACATAAATAGGACATGTTGAAGGGATAGGTATGTATCACTGACAGTGCCATTTTTATGGAACTGTTTTCCACTCCATGTAAAGCAAAGAACTTCTCTTATTCTATTCAAACGTAATTTGAATAAACAGATTGGAAACCACAAATTCTGCCCATCTTTAGCACCCATCATACCTCCCAGCCATCCTGAATTACTCGTTTTTACCAAGTTTTGGGGTCCAATAATGGGCTGCCACAATTCCCGAGTGGCACCCCTTAATTTCCGAATTTCCCGGCAGTTTATTTTTAATTTTTTTGTTCCGGCTTTCGGAGCTGACATCATCTCTGTGAAACAGTCTACCAGCCTGTCGGAACTGAGCTAGCTGCCTAGCTCATGTGTCCAAGCCAGAACAAGGGAATGATGGTTCTGAGCGGGTACAAAACATTATACTAATGTATGTACATTATGCTGCTGCTGGGCTGTCTGTGAGAGAAACAGAATGTTATGCTGTTGCCTGCAAGAGAAACTATGCTGAGAGGAGGTATTTGCTGCCTGCTAATGTACCTATCTGTGGAAGTGACCGTTATCCTGAGAGGAGAGATAGTTTGAAACTTAAGGTATGTTGTGCTGCAGGTTTGGAAGGTACATTATGCTGCAGGTTTGGAAGGTAGTGTGTGTGTGTGTGTGTGTGTGTGTGTGTGTGTGTGTGTGTGTGTGTGTGTGTGTGTGTGTGTGTGTGTGTGTTAAAAGCAGGGTACCTAAAACAAACAGAGCAAAGAAGTTGTAACAGGAAACTGATCATGCAAACACCAAGCGGTATTTAAGTATCAGGAAAAGGGATAAGAAACTGGAGGATAGTTATAACAGACGGTAAGAGCTTGTGGTATATAATCTGTGACTACTTCAGAAAAGAGAGGGGCTGCACAGGTTGGATGGTTATTAACACAAAATTGCATCACAATCAGAACATTGAGATTGCTCTAGGGAATGACATTTTCAAGTTACTTTAACAATTCTGTATTGGAGACAGACAGACCTGGTATGTGAAGGCAGTATGTTCAACAGTGCAGGCAAATACATTTTAGTAGTTCTTTCTCACATTCTGGAATGAGGTTTTTGAACAGTAATGTAGCATTGCTCAAACGACTGTATATTTCCACGAACTGTATATTAGGATAACAAAATCAGCTGAGACAGTGCACAGGTCTTTGTGAAGAAAGATCAGTAGATTGAATTTTAACTTGCAGAATCATCTAGCCTAAATCTATGAGGGACAAAGAGTGCTGGAAAAAGGACCAGCTATTGTAAGTGGGTGCAAGCTTTGCTCTCATATGCTTGTTAAGTACGTTCATAGCTACTTTTCTTATAGTAGTTTAGGTAAAAGATATATTTTATAATCCAGTACCTTTCCTAGATATTTCCATGATTATCATATTTTAAGAGGACCTGTTCAGCTGCAGTTATAACATTCCCATATTTTTCCTTGTTGACACATAGCTGCCTCTCTGTCAACCACCTATTGTACTGAAGCCATTGTGTAGCGTTTCCATTAATAGTTTTAAAATGTATGCACTATGAATTAGAGTTACTTCATCTGTGTATTGGAGAAGGTGAATTCTATTGGTGTGAAAATACATGTTGTTAGTAAATGCTGACAGTTCCAGTGGGTCCATGAAGGACTGTGGATTTCAGTGCTGTTTCAATGAATGTAAGTTTCAAGGGCAGAGAAGTTTTAATATGAAGTCTGTTTTCATTGTGAGACAGTATTGCTTTGTTTAGCAGATGTCTATTAGTGTTTGTATGTTGTGCCGTAAAATGTAAAAATAAAATCCAAATAGTCACTGTAGAAGTAAAGCAGTATGCACATTAGTGTTTATGGTAAATGGGACAAAATAGCCAGGTATTGGGACATTGGAATGGCTGCAGGGGGACTCTGGTACCATATTTTTGTTCGGACAACGACAACAGGATGAATTAACCACCTTTTATTGACTGAAAGTCGCAACACAAACAATTGTATAGACCAGATAAAATTCAATTGTATAGACCAGATAAACTTGTCACAAGGTTAAGCGCTTTCGTCTGACCTCCGTCAGACTTCCTCAGAACCATGAACCAATGTCAGAAGAGAGTTTTTAAGTTCTTTTTGGTGCCAACTACTTGCCAAACAATTACTAATTAAAAGGGCAACATTAATACTGTATCGTGTTGTACGTCAGCATATGCAAGACCAACAGCATAAGCCAAAATTCAACATGTGCAAAGGATGCTGAATCATATATAATATTGTTTACATAATAATAAATACATAATATAAGGGTGCATTAGGGAACGAGCCCCCAAAAATAGTGTACAAAATGTCTCACAATTTGAAATATTTATTTGAGCACTTAAGGGAAACTAAGACTCTTAGTAGAGGTACACGAAAATGTGGTACGTGTAGACAATGTAATTTTATTAATACTAGTACAGATATTAAATTGGACAACGTGTTGAAGACGAAAATAAAAACACGTAAAGGTAATTGCAATACGCAAAGGGTGGTCTACATAGCCACGTGTATATCCTGTTCGGCCTATTATATAGGCAAAACCGAAAGGAAGTTTAAAACTAGGATATACGAACATTTGTATAGGATTCAGAGGAAAGATGAAAAAAACGCTCTGTATAGACATATTTCTGAAAAAGGTAACAACCACAGTTTCAAGTTTGCCATCATAGACTTAATGGAAATAGGTAGTTGCGAAGGCAACTGGAAGATCAAACTCTCGTCTCTTGAAAGTAGATGGCAGATATTTTGTGACTCTACTTCTTATCCAGGGCTGAATGATTTCATTAGTATAAAGCCATTCTTACAGCTCAATGTATGAAGACTTCAAGCAGCTTGGTTATTGAGTAGTGGGTTGTTGGCATATTTTGACACTTTCCCAATTGTGCTAGCTATTCTCATTAAGTGCTCACATCAGTGGGCGACATTAGGGGGCCACACCAGTTCGTATTGACAGGTGATTTCATGTTTTTGAAAAGGTTTTTTAATAAGTTTTCCATAGGATTATTATGTATTTTAGGTTGAGACTTACCCCTGAGTTGTCTTGAGATACCACTATCATGGAACACCATTAGGGGTTTTATGCAGTATTCGATGTATTCCCTTTTTGTCTATATGACTATAGTTTTATAAAGTAATATATTTAGAAATATTGAGTCCTTGTTGGCCAGTACATACTTTCTAATTATTCTAATTGTTTAAGTACTTCTTTTACATTGATGTTTTTTACATTCTGTCGCCTTTTTATATTGACATTTAGATTATGCTTTTAAATTTTTCATGCTATTTTTATTTATTTTTTATCTATTTTTTTATACATTTTTCATATTCTCCAAAGCAAATTTATCACTGAAGTATTTGATTAAGTTGCATGTAAAATTAGTATAGTATGAGATTTATTTTACATTGTTGAAAGTATATCTTAGTGTATTAGTAGTAGGATGTTTAGTTAGTTGTCATCTCTTACAAATTTATGCTAATTAGTTTTTTATCATGCAAACAATTTTTATCATGTAAATAATATTATTTTTATCATGTAAATAATATTATGTATTTATTATTTATTATTATGTAAACAATATTATATATGATTCAGCATCCTTTGCACATGTTGAATTTTGGCTTATGCTGTTGGTCTTGCATATGCTGACGTACAACACGATACAGTATTAATGTTGCCCTTTTAATTAGTAATTGTTTGGCAAGTAGTTGGCGCCAAAAAGAACTTAAAAACTCTCTTCTGACAAGTTTATCTGGTCTATACAATTGAATTTTATCTGGTCTATACAATTGTTTGTGTTGGGATTCTGTTCGTGGGCACCCTTTCTGGATCTGGAGGTCAGACGAAAGCGCTTAACCTTGTGACAAGTTTATCTGGTCTATACAATTGAATTTTATCTGGTCTATACAATTGTTTGTGTTGCGACTTTCAGTCAATAAAAGGTGGTTAATTCATCCTGTTGTCGTTGTCCGAGCTTTGGGATTCTGTTCGTGGGCACCCTTTCTGGATCGTTGAAAGTGGTTTTTCCGCTTGTTTGTTACCATATTTTTGTTGTCTGTTCTTCGGTTTGCATTTGAAAGTTGGTATCCCACAATTCCATTGGAGTGGGTGGGGTTATCCAATTGTGTATGCAAATGTTATGTTAATCAGCATACAGATTTGTACCTATTTTTCATGGGCCTTGTCCAGATTTTTGATGTTTCCAGGTTGAGAGGTATGGCATCCATGCCTCACATAGATGGGGCAACAAAGAAATGTCTAAACATATCCTTGTTCTGCCCACATCTGCATTATTCATACAAAGGTAAAGGGCTAAAAAAAAACAAAACAAAGGAATGTAATGCTAGGCTTCTTAAGATCCTCACAGATCAATGGGCTAGTATGATGTCCTTACCTTCACTGCTGCAGTATTCTTAACTATATGGGATTCCCTGCCATGGAAGCCCGACATCTGACCAGTCTTCCAAAAACTTCTGAATTTAAAAGGTATGCTGAACATCACCATACACACCTATTGTAACACAGGGCATAAAGGTGAAGTTCAGGCTTAACAAAAACAGAAATTCTTTGCCGCCAGTCTGAGCATATCTTTTACACTGTCAGTCTGTTTACCTGCATCCGTTTTCTGCCAGTTGAACGTATTTTTGTTCTCCAAGGACTTCCAATGCCTGTTTGTTTTTTTTTTGTTTTTGCAAGATAAGTGCCCCATTGGGAATTTAGTTTTTTTCATGTTTTTTGTGTTCCTTGAGGTTAATGTCATCCAGGAATGGTAAATGCCAGTGTGAGAGACAGATTCCCCATAGACACTACCACGATAATGTCTTTTTTTTCTTAGGTGCTTGTCATGACCATACATCTTGTTGTATTTGTCAAGCATTTTTTTCTGAAAAACCTTCGTAGTAGACTTTCTTCCCTTTGCTTGTATCTTTTAAACCAGTGTCTTAGGCTACTCGCTAAAGATACTATGGAAGGAATCTCCTGCCCCAAGTGTCAGCCATTAGGGAAGACGAAGGTGAAAAAGGTATGACTGGAATCTTCCACTGTCCATCCTCTGCCAGGTGTTTCTCCTGAGGCTGTTATGAACTCAGAGGCTCGCCCAGCTGTGTTGTCAGATTTCCTGCTATGACTGTGTTGGAGGCTAGTGAGGATCTGGCTGGCAGCACATCCAAAGATGCATTGCAGGCATCCATCTCAGACATTCAGAGGTATTCTTGGCTTAGGCTTCAACCTCTACCTGATGATAGTAAAGCTAAGTTGTTGGATGCTCCTCTGGATTCTAAACTTTTGTTTGAGGAAGCTGCTGCTGGTTTGTTTAAGTCCCTTCAGGATAAGGATAAGGCCTTACAGGAACTTAAACATGTGTTTGTTTTTCCTGTGCCTAAATGTCAGAGAAGCTACCCTGCTAAGCCTGCCTTTGTTAATAGGCAATTGCATCCTTCTACTAAAGGTAAGAAGAGTGGCAAACGGACTCCTCCTACTAAGGCTACTCAATTTTTGGGGAGTGCAAAGCCTTCCTTTCTGGAGAAATCAGGTGCTGTGTGACTATCCATCCCTTCCCAGCCACATTCCTGTTTCTCTTTCTGTTCTGGTTTGGCTTCAGATCTCTCAGAATTCTTGGGTTCTGTCGATCATTCATTAAAGGTACTTCATATTGTAGAAATCTCATCCTCCATTTATGAGAACTCTTCAGACTCCTTGGGAACAACTTCCCTTTTTACCAGAGGTTCTTCAAGATCTGTTGTCTCAGGATACTATTCAAGAGATGCCTGTGTCCCAAAGGGGGAAAGGGTTCTACTCCAGACTGTTTCTAGTGCCCAGAAAAGAGGGCAGTTGGAGATCTATTGTAGACCTTTCTCATCTAAACACTTTTCTAAAGGTACCTTCCTTTTGGATCTTGTCCCTTCATATTCTGTTTCCTCTCTTGCTCCATCAAGCCTATATGGTGTCTTTGGATCTCAATGATGCTTTTCTCCATATTCCGATCCATCCTCTTTTCAGGAAGTTTTTATGTTTCTCTGTTGCTTCCTGGCATTTTCAGTTGTCTGCTTTGCCCTTTGGCCTTTCTACTGCCCCAAGGGTGTTCACTAAATACCTTGCTTCTGTGATTTCCTTTTGCAGACTTCAAGGAATCCAAATATTTCCTTACATAGGTTCATAGGTTCATACTAGGTCATCTGCCCTGGGGCATTTACCAGCCTAGCCCGAGTGTGTTTGGCTTTCGCCACCCTTCCTTAGAATTGAGTTTGCTATGCCCTTTTTAAGGTTAGTTAACTGAGCCTCTGTCTAGCAGAGACACAGAAGTAATCCCCGGGGTGAATTTACGATCTCCCATCCACTCATCAAGATTCCTCTTGAAGAAAGTCAGTGAGGTGCTCTGCCTAACATGGATCGGTATTCTATTCCAAAGTGAAGGGAGCCTCTGTGTTATGAATCTGTCCCTCCAGCACGTTCTATTTAGCTCTGTGCTGAGGTTCAAATCCCTCGAGCGCGTGGTTCTAAGGGATTTAGATTTTCTGAGGTGGAGCATGTTCATTAATTCTGGGTTGGACATAGCTTTGTATGTCAGGCGTAGATTGCCTCGAAGTAGGTGGTATGCAACTGAGTAAAGCTGGAGTTTCTTTAACCTGGCAGCATATGGCATCTGCTTGAGTCCCTTGATCCTCTTTGTGAGGTACTTTTGGGGTCTTTCCAGCTGCTGCAGGTGGCGGGTAAGGTACATCCCAAAAGGGGCATTGTATTCTATGATGGGCCTGATGAGGGATGAATAGAGAGGCACTATTACCTCCCCTGATCTGGATGTGAATCCTTTCGTGATAAGGTGGGCTATGTAGAAGGTCTTTCTAACCACTTTGGCAACGTGGTTGTCAAAGGAGAGATTGCTGTCAACTTGGGTCCCCAGATCCCTAATTACTTCTTCTGTATTTAATGGGTTTCCACCTATATGGTAGTTTATGGGCACTTTATTTTTGCCAAAGGGTATGACTATACACTTCTTGGCATTCAGCTTTAGGCCATGGCTCTGGCACCAGTTATCCGTCTCTGTGAGACCTTTTTGAAGGATGTTCATGTCAGCTGGAGAGTCAATAATGGCTCCCAGCTTGCAGTCATCCGCGAACTTAGTCATCCATAGTCCTCCCGTGTTGGCCTGTACCTCGGAAAAGTAAATGCTGAACAAGAGAGGTCCCAGGACTGAGCCCTGTGGGACACCACTTGTGACCGGTTTCGAGTCAGACATGACTCCGGCAATTCTGACTCTGTGGGTTCTGTCTTTGAGCCAGTTAGCCACCCATCTTGTGACATAGGGGTTTATGTTTAAGCTGGATAGCTTATCTATAATGCCTGAGTGGGGTATTGTGTCAAATGCCTTTGCGAGCTCCAGATAGGCCGTGTGGACTACCTTCCCTTCATTTATGGCCTTGGTGACTGTTTCAAAGAAGTCAACCAGGTTCTGCCCTTGACAAAGCCGAACTGAGTAGGATCCAATGTCTGTAGGTCCCCAATGTCTTTGTTTATGAGTTCCATGATGATCCTCTCCATGGCTTTGCAGATAAGGCTAGTCAGGCTTATGGGGCGATAGTTACCAGGGTCTGTTGAGGCACTACCTTTGTGGAGTGGGACCACTGTTGCTGTACGCCATTCTTTGGGTACATATCCCGTAGTAAGGCTGAGATTGTACAGTATTTTTACGTGTGGGTTTAGTTCTTCTTGGAGTTCATGTAGGACGCAACCCGGGACACCGTCTCGTCCCATTGAGGCAGTGTTTTTTGCCTTGGATAGGGCGGCCTTCACCTGGACATCTGAGATGTTTGGGAGGCTGCACTCTACTGGGATAGATATTTGCTCCTTGGGGGGGGGGGGGAGTTTGCACTGAACCTGTCTGCCAGGATGTTGGCAATGTCTGTGGGTTCAGTGTATTTTTTGTCATTTAGAATCAACTCTGAACATACCTGGGAGTTGCATCCCAGGTTCCTAACATAGCTAAAGAAGACCTTGTGATTGCCTTTTGTGTCCTGTGCAATTTTTCTTTCGAAACTGGCCTTGGAGGATTTTATGAGGGATCATAATGTTTTGCTAGTACTGATCAGAGATGCCTTCCCTTTTAGGGATTTTGCTCTATCATGTAGTAGCTTCCTCCTTTGGTTGTACAACTTATTTATGGCTGAGGTCCACCAGACTGGACGCCTGCCTTTGGACACTTGGGTCTTGGTTTTGTTTGGGATAGCATGGTCCATGCACTCCTGGAGATGTCCATAGAATGCGTTTATATAGGAGTCCATGGTTTGGGCCATAGTTTCCACCAATCCTGGGGCCTTGAAGGTTTCCACTTCAGATTTGAGAAGTGGGAAGTTCGCTTTTGAGAAGTTCTTCACTGTGGTTTTCGGGGCTGGGGGTGGGGTCGGGTTTTGGATATCCAGTGAAATTAATTTATGGTCTGATCTTACCAATGAGGGGAGTACCTCTGGTATGGAGCATAAGGTCCCCATGTTGGTGATGATCAGGTCCAGTATGTTTTCCCCTCTTGTGGGAATTTTGACCAGTTGTTCCATAGCATTTGAGTTTATGAATTCCAGGAACCTTTGGGCAAGAGTTTTGGGGCTTGAGTAATGCACCCAGTCAATGTTAGGGTAGTTGAAGTCACCCAATATAATGGTGTTTGGAGAGATCTTCATGTTCTCCAGTGTTTACAGGAAAGCCGAGTGGGATTCCTGATTTTGAGACGGTGGTCTGTAGCATGCTATAAACTGAAATATAATACATGGATGACCTGTTGATTCAGACATCCTCTCCAAAGACCCTTTTGCAAAATCTTCATTTTGCCATATCCCTTTTTCAGAGCCAGGTTCACTATACATTTCAAAAAGTCTTCTCTGACTCCTTCTCAGGATTATGTTTTTCTGAGTTGCAGGATTCATATAGTGCCAGTGCCTGCATCACTACCCCCTCCAAAGGCCTTAACTCTCATTTCTTTCTTTCACACTCTTCTTCCTCTGCTTCCATTACTGCCAGGGAGTTTCTGAGAGTTTTGGGTTTCATGGCATCCACCATTCCAATGCTCCCTCTGGCCAAACTTCATATGAGAAAGTTTCAGTGGTTTCTGAAGTCAGTATGCCTTCAACATGCTCATCCTCTAGAATGTGAAGTTCCTCTTCTTCCTTGCCTTAGACAGGAACTTCTCTGGTGGATTCAGCAGTTGTCTCTGAATCCAGGGATCCCTTTTCATCCCCCTCTTCCCTCTCATGAATTGTTCACAGATGCTTCAGACATGGGATGGGGGCAACGTTTGGCTCTCTAAAGGTACAGTGTGTGGTTGCCTTGTTAGCAGAAGGAGCACATCAATGTCAAAGAGAAGAGAGCTCTTCTGTTGGCTCTTCAGGCCTTTCAGTCTGTTTTCTCCAGGATCTCTGAAGGTGTTCACAGACAATGCCACAGTGATGTGGTATATCAACAAACAGGGAGGAATGAGATCTTATCTTCTTTGCCAGTTGGCATTTCTGGTATGGGATCTTCCTCTCAAGTATCAAGTGACTCTTCAGGCAGTTTTTATGCCTTCCAGTCAGAACATTGTGGCAGACACTCTGAGCAGGTCCACAAATGAATGCTTCACATGGATGTATTTCTGGATATTATCCACCAGTGGAGTACTCCTCAAGTGAATCTTTTTGCCTGTCCTCTGGACAGACAACTTCCTCTGTTTTGTACCAAAGTCCCAGGTCCTCTGGTATGGAAGGTGGATGCCCTTTCATTCTCTTGGAAGGGGATGTTACTTTATGCATTCCTTCCCCTTCCTCTCATTCTGAAAGTCCTTTTCAAAATTAACAAGATGCTCCCAAAATATTGTTGGTGACTCCCTTTTGGCCGAGACAACAATAATTCCATCTTCTTTTGCATCTACCTAGGGGTAATCATTACAAGTTACCTCAAAGGGTGGATCTAATCACACAAGACAAGGGATCTCTTATCCATCCCCACCTGTCAATGCTTCAGCTAACACTGTGGGTGATAAGATTTTGATTTCTCATAGACACCTTTATTTCTGAGGATGTGCTGCAAGTTCTGCAAGAGGCCAGGAAACATATAATTAGGAAATCCTACTTATCCAAATGGAAGAGGTTTTCTTTTTGGTGTCTATCTTAACCTGGACCCACTTACTCTGGATGCCCCTTTGGTTCCCTCTTATTTCTGTGAGTTGCTCAATGCTGGTTTGGCCTGTTCCTCTAGTAAGGCCCACCTACCAGCCGGTCTCTGCTTGTGTGCCTTTTTCTCCTCATTTAGCTTTTAGGTTTGAGGTGAAACAATTTCTTATAGGCGTACTTAATATTAGACCTCTCAGGAAGCCTGTTCCTCCTCCCTGGGATCTTAATTTTGTTTTGGAGAGGTTGCCTCAGGCTCCCTTTGACCCTGCTGCTTCAGCTTCCTGACAACATTGTTCCTGGAAGACTGTTCTTTTGTTAGCGCTTACTTCTGCCAGACTGGATTTCTGAGGTGCAGACCCTTATGGCTTGCCCTTTTTTTTTTTTGATTTTTTCATGAGGACAGAGTGTCCTTGCACACTGATTATTCTTTTATGCCAAAGTTGGTTAATGAGCTATCTCTTAATCAGTCTATTAACCTGCCTGATTGTTTCCCCTCTCTGCAAACTAGTAGTGAGAGGGTGCTGCATACTTTGGACATGTATAGGCAACTTAAGAGTTTATTTGGATATGACCAAGGCTATCAGAAAATCTGATCAGATATTTGTTTCTTTTCATCATAGATCTTTGGGGCTTGCTGTATCCAAGCAGATTATTTCTTCTTGGATTTTTAATTCAATTAAGGTTCATCCTACTAGAGCTGTGGCATCTTCTGGTGCTTTTTCAAAGGCTTAGATACTAATTCTTTTCTTGAAGCAGCTACCTGGACTTCTGTGCATACCTTTACCAAGCAATACAAGTTGGATGGTATCTTTAGAGCTAGGGCTGGTTTTGTTAGTTCAGTTCTTCATGTTTTATTAGGGGATCTTTCTGCCCCTTCATCCTCCCTAATTTCCTCTTGAGCTTTGGCACTCTCTCATATAGTTAAGAATACTGCAGCAGTGAATGTAAGGACATAGTACAGTTGTGTAAAATCTTACCATAATGGTAGATGCCCTTGCCTTCACTGCTGCAATATTCACCCCCTCTCGCCATCTCCCTAGTTCTTTGTCTTCCTGGATGTACGCATTACCTCTTGGGTTCCCTGGACTGGTGTTCCTCCTGGGGGAGTCATTTCTGTTTTTGGCAAGCCCGAACCTCACCTTTATGCTTTACATTGTACAGAGTGCATAGGGTGATATTTGGCATACCTTTTAAATTCAGAAGTCTTTGGAAGACTGGCCGGATGTTGGGCTTCAGTGGCAGGGATTCTCATATAGTTAAGAATACTGCAGCACTGAAGGCAAGGACATCCACCATTATGGTAAAATTTTACACAACTGTACTTTCCTATGAACCTATGAGCCAGAAGCTTAGCTAAGGTGAGGCATAGAGTCAGCCACCTCGGGCACAAATATTTAGGGAGTCTGATTGGCAGAAGAGAATCCCTGTTCATTGTAATATGTCACCTCTCGGCCACAGATATATCTGCACAACACTGATAATCATATGTGGTTTCTAGACATTTCTGATATTAATAGGTGAATTTATTCTTACAGAAGTGCAATTGCATTAATTCCTCATGTGCAATATTAACAAACTGCCTTTTCTTCTGTTCTTCTGTGTACAGTATTATATGTTCATATGTTTAGGTTTATATGTATGGGTAGTTTTACCTGACTAGAAATAGGTTATAAGGAGTATTTTTTTATGTGTATTAGTCATTAGAATAGTTGTGTATATGTCATGTCTTATTCATTCTATACTTAAATTGCCTCTGTACTCTGATGATGAGCTGATACCTGAGATTTCGTTTAGGTTGCACTTGTGTTTCCTAAATGACAATAAAGTTTTCTTTGAATCTTTGATTCTTTGAAGTAAGAGCAGAAAACGCACCATTCTTATGATTGCTAGGTTATCACTGCCCACCTATTCCTGACAAACCTGGAATATGATTATGACAAAGAAGACAAAGGCTACCAAGGTCATTCTCTTGGCATTTGAAATCATTTGCTGGCCTTCTCTTACAGAAGTGGTAGGTTGATTCATGATTCTGTAGCCATCTGCTATTTTTTGCACTTGTCTTAATGCTGATACATTCAAGTGCCTCCCTGGTGGTAGCAGATATGACCAACTGTTTATCCACATCACCTTCTATAACAATTTTCATTTATTATTTCAAGCCCCCCCCCAACAGATCTCAAGTTGTGCATTCAGTAATATCACGTCTGTTTTCCTGTAAATTGTATCCCATATCCTTCATTGAATGTTTGCTGCAGTATCATAGCTATATTCTTACCTGGATTTTGCTTAGGCCACTTAAGTATCCCTTCTAGTTTGATCAATATTTACAGCTTGAGCTTCTTTATTTCTGTTTCCTTGATTGAAGGTGGTCCATTAATTTGACAGTTCTTTAAGATATGGAGTTTTTCACAGGCAAAGCACATGCAAGATAATTTGGAAGCAGTCCAGTCTGTCTAGAGACTACTAGAAGACAGTTTATTTTTATCAATTAACTTTTGTTGAGAACGGCACAGTGATGTAGCAGTTAGTGCTCTCACCACTCTGCCTAATGGACGTGCAGCAGAATGGGAAGTCTTTATCAGCTTGCAGTGCATAATACATGATGTCAAAAATATTGGCAGAAATGAATGTGCATTACATCCAACAGCCTATGAGTGACATGCATTTTTTTGTTTTGATGATGCATACAAAAATAAGCATCTTCCATCAAGTAAATTGCCTCATGGCATTGAAAGAATATGGTTTGTTTATATTCCTAACTAGCAAGATGCATAAGGCACTTCTATTATTTCTTAAGCACTGCCTTGGAGTATTCTGATGATATCTGTGCAACTTTCAAATCTTGTAATTTAAATTAAAACAACAGCACATGTTTTAACTTTCTTATTTTCACTCCATAAATTTCTATATGGCATTACCTTATTTTTAACATAATATCATACTCCCATTCCATAACCTCTGTATGACATTACACACAGAGATTGCCAATAGAATAGGTCATGGCCTTACTGCTCTTCTTACGTCAGGGGTGATCATTTTCCTTCAGCTGCAGTTTCAGTACATTTGAAGTAGTTAATAACTATGTTTTTACTGATTCTGCATGTAGGAACTGCAGTCTTTCAAACCGTATTTCTCCCTATGTATTTTATTCATCTGTCCATAACGTCTCCACCTTCCTAATTTGTACTAATTCCTACAAAACAGCACCTGTTAGAATACCCTACCACCATTAACCTATACCAAGGAAACAACACCCCCTCTAATGCAGAGTGGTAGGAAATAAGGGGCTATTGCTCACACCCAAATATAGCAAAGGTATTTTTTAAACATAACTAGAATGCCTCTGCCTGACTCTCCTGTACAATGTATCTCCTGACTTTAGCATGCCTGGACTACTTCAAGTGCTCAAGACAAGGATGCTACCAGGCTAGATGTAACTGGAGTAACCTGGCAAGTTGGCTGCACCTCCGGCTTGTACCAAAGATCAGTGTTGCAATGGCAGGACTTCTGACTCTGGGGGTGAAGAGTAGGTAACCATTCACTTAATATCACCCACCTTAGGCTTGCCCTCTAACGTTGACACTTTTTACAGCTTTTCATTATAGTCTGTCAAGGTATAACTTTGCATTTGTTTTTTGTTTTTTTTCATTAATTATATTTTTATTCACACGATTTTTCAAAAGAATTTGTATTTTTTTATATACAGCAAGGACCTATATTTGCAAACTATTGTATACTGTAAATTAAGTAATTATTCCCACTGCTGCGTGATCACGGAGTTAATATATATAACTATGGGGGTGCAGCAGGGCATACCGTTTGCAAGGATCCTTATTTTGGAATTTTTCTGTTATAGTTGAGGAAAAACTTTGTTTGTTTTACAAAAACTGACAAAGCACTCCTCACAGATATATGATTTGCCAGTTCATAGGGAAAGCCTCTTACAGAGCCATGTTACTGTCAGCACTATCAGCTCCCTCTGGTCCTTTACCAGTGGTGTAGCTCATCAGCTACAGTCTGAAAGGCAATGAACATGAAATACGTAAAATGACATCCATTCCAGATAGTCATCATCTGAAGGCCCCAAAACCCATGCTATTTTAATAGGTAAAGGGCTACTCTGCTCAGGCCTGATTATATAAGGTTTTCTCTGTAGAAAAGTCAGTAATGGCACTGTTTATTATCATGTAAAGAGGGCATGCAGAAAGTGGGAGGAGCTTCATTAGTCACTCAAAGGCATTCTGCTTGTTCTTGCAAGGGCTATGATGCAACTGCGTATATGGTTCTGCTGAGCGCAGCATTAACTACTTTTTCATTGACTGGATCTATGGATAATGTGCCACGGTTACGTATAATGTTCTCTTTACTGTAGCATTTAACTATCCGGTCACAATAAGGTTCTCACTCTAACTAAGATCAGTCCAAGGCACAATTAATGAGTGCTAATGGAAAGGGAAGGGATTTATACAAGATGTTACTATTGTCTACAATGTAAAGTATTAATTGTGCTATTTCAGAATTCATAAAGTTTAGTTTCCTGTTTGGCCTGAATCCACTTTCAGTGTCCAGATAGACACAGCAGTCACTGAGAACAGTTTGTTTAATAAGTCACTAATGTTTATATACTATTGTTAATGTTCACTCCATGTAGATCATTAATTGTATATGGCTGACATGTTGCAAAAATTGACACCTTCACTCATCACTGCTCTTCCTTCAAACCCCACATATGATGCTGACTCTCTCTCTTATCAACAAGATTGGTTATTTTCATTTATTACTTTTACATATCTGACCCACAGCACTCATTCAGACTGCTATCAAAGCATAAACCACCCATAGGTTTATAGAGTAATACTAGGCTGTTGATCCAGTGGACCATCAGTAGCTTAGCCACAGCATCCTGCATTGAAATTGCCAAGAAATTGAATAATACCAAACATCATGAAACAAAGTACTATCTGTGGATTTGATCCCTTTGCATAAAGGCTTGAGGGGCCAAACCAGATGTATGCTTATGATTGCCAATCCATTCATCCAGGCTATGCTTGAAAAGGGTCAGAGAGCTACTATGCTTTAAATCCAGGGGGGGGGGGGTACTATTCCATAAAACAGGTGTTCGGTGTGATAGATATCTATCAAGCCAGCTGGTCCTGTTTTTGGGACAGTGGAAATTTACATCTCTTGAGTGGGTGTGTAGTGTGTTATTAGTTTTGAGGATGCATAGGTTTCACAGGACTGGCTCTTTTGAAGCTCTTTAAGCAAGACACAAGTCCCATCTCAAGAAATAATAGGAAATGGAAAAGAGTGAGAGAACTTTAAACTGTTCAGGGTAGATCAAGGAGGATATGCCTTTATTGTTTTAGTAAGGAAATTATGTGGTCTGTCAAGCTGGGATTTGTACCCAGATAAGTATGTAACAAAGGGGACATTACGCTCCATTATTGCCTTGATAAGGGAGGAGTAAAGGGGGATGATAACTTCCTTGGGTTTAGAAGATATATCCTTGGTAATTAGTCTGGCTATATAAAAATATTTCCTAACAACAGTGGTCTTATTGCAATCAAAGGATAGTTCATTGTCTGTGAAGGTGCCAAGTTCCTAATGATTGAGTCAGTTTTTAGGGGGTTGTCATCTATTTGATAGAAGCAGGGGCATTCAGATTTGTGAAAGGACACAATACTGCATTTTTTTGTCATTTAATTTAAGGTCATCCTTTACCCACCACTTGTTAGTGCTTCTTAGGCCTTGTTTCCAAGGCCAGCAGGAGTATTTATGAGAGCCTGGATTTGGCAATCATCATCAAACATTGTCAGAATTAAGCCCTTGGTGTTGACCTTAACACCAGGGAAAGAGATACCAAAGAGGAGTGGTCCCAGACTCGATCACTGAGGGGACATTACTGGTAACAACTGTTTTATATGAGAGCTGTCAGTGAGTCAGTTTGCTATCCAGTGGGTAGCACATGGATTTTCTTTTACTTGGATTAGCTTATCAATGATGTCCATATCTGGAATGGTGTGAAAGACCTTAGCCAAATCCAGGTATGCAGCACAAACTGATTTCCTAGAATCTAATGTCTCAGTGACCTATTCAAAAAAAAACACCAAGTTTAAGAGGCAGGATCTGGTTTGAAAACTGCTGATGTCCTTCTTAATAAGTTGCATAATGATGAGCTCCATTGACATATAGATAAGGCTGCTGAGACTTATAGGTCTATAGTTGCTCAGATTAGTAGTGGCCCCCCCTTTGTGGAGTGTGATGACTACATCAGTTTATCATACCTCTGGCATGAGTCCAGTGGAGAGTCTGAGACTGAACAGATTTAATAACAAGTCTGAAAGACAATGACTAGTGCTAACAAGAAAGCAACATAGCAATTATCAGAGTCTATGGTGCTAGCATTCTTAGCCTTGGAGAGAGTACTTGGGACTTGCTCAGAAGTGATGGGATGGCAGTGCACATATGCTAATGTCTTGTGGATAACTAGGGGAGATTGAGAGTAACGTTTAAGTTAAATATTGATGGAAGTTAAATATCGATGGTGCATTGATGCAGCGGTTTGCATTGTCATCTCACAGCGACAGGTTCTCTGGTTCATTTCTCAGCTGGGATGCCTTCTGTGCAGAGTCTGCATGTCCTCCCTGCATTTGTGTGGATTTGCTCCGGGTGCTCTGGTTTCTTCCCACATTGCAAAGACATGTGTCTGGAGTGTTTCTACCCAAGCGTTGCTGAAAATTAGCTCATTCCAAGTTGTATTTTCCCAGTAAACAAATGTGGTGTTATTTTGTATTAACTCAAAATGTTACTTGATTTTACTTTTAAGATTCCTGACATAGCTAAAAAAAGCTTTGTGTTTATCTTTGTCAATGGTGGCAATTCTCTATTCCCATTTGCTCTTGGAGGACTGGATTTTGTTTCTACATTCTTTGTTCATCTTTTAAAGTTCTGCACTAACTGACAGGGAGTCAAGTTTGTTTTCATGGGTTATGAGTTTCATTGTCTTATTGTATAGTTTTTTAATAATGCGGTTCCACTAAACAGGTTTGTTCATGAATTTAGCATTGTATTTATGTCTTATGAGGAATACAGTCTGAATACAGGCTTGGAGATGGGCATAGAATTTGTCAGTGAATATGGCAGTGTATGATGTGAAGTCATCAATGTGAGGAGGGGGTTTGAATTTCATCAAGGCAACAATTAGATGGAGTAGATTTGCCGTAGATTAGTCTGTTAATATGAAGGAGTTTCAAGGCATCTCATGCCTTACACTTAATGTAATTTTTACAGCATAATGGTCAGATTTGACCAGTGATTTGGTAACTATGGCACTGAGTTAATATAAGGGGCTATATTATTGAGGACCGGGTCCAATATTTTTGTGACTCTCATTAGGATTTGGACTGCTTCTCCAAGGAGTTGATGTTAATGAAATCCAGGAATTTATATGCATAATTATTTGTGAAGAAATAGGTTCCCCAGTTAGTGGAGGGATAGCTGAAGTCACTGCTGCAGTGTGGGAAAAAAATGCTCAATCAGTAATAGCATCTTTTGGATGATCATAGGTTCATAGGTGTGCACTAGGCTAACCACCTTAAGAACCTTTTAAGCCTAGCCATGCATCCCAAATCTCTGACAAGTTCCGATACCCTTGATAACTGTAAGCAGAGGCTTGTAAGATGAAACATTTACAAGCATGGGCCTGGGAGATGAGCCATTTATGCCCATTAGAGACATAGGTGCCAATCCAGGGATGAATTTCCTGTTCCACATCCAATTATTCAAGTTACACTTCAACTGGCTTAGGGAGGAACTACATTTCACAGGGATGGACAGCCTGTTCCAGAGAAGGGGTAGTTCTCTGTGATAACATACCTGTTTCTTCAGCAGGTCCTATTTATATCACAGGCAATGTTTAAGTCTTTAGATCAGGAAATTCTGGTGATATTTGCATTGTGGATACACAGGAGGTCCACCAGGGTGCAATATGACAATGTCTTATATGCCAGGCATATATCTCCCCTCAACAGCCTGTAGGAGACAGAATATAGAGATAGGGCCTTGAGGCTGTCTGTATAGGACATGTTACTTATGCTCTGTATTCTTTTAGTGAGGAACCTCTGTAGATGCTCCAATTGCTGGATGTGCCTGGTTAAGTACTTATCAAGGGGAGTGTTGTACTCAATGACAAGTCTGATGAATGCTAAATACAGTGGGACAGTGATCTCCTTGGATCTAGATGCCATACCTTTATTTATAAGTTGCACAACATAGAATGATTTTCTCACTAATGTAGACACGTGATGGTCAAAGGCTAAATTAATATCTGTTCTTCCAAGTCCCTGACTACTGGGTCAGCTGTTAGGGGTGTATTGTCAATATGTTACCAGGGGCGGATGACTTCCCGAAGGATACTGTAAAGCATTTCTTGGCATTTAGTTTTAGTCCATGGCTCTCACACAAGTTATTTGTCTGTCACTCTTTCCTAGAGAACATTTGTGTCAGTGGGGGATTCTGTGACTCCTCTTAATTTGCAATCATCTGCAAATTTAGTCGGCCAGAAGCCCTTGACATTGGGCATAACGTCTGAGAAGTAAATGCCAAAATTAAGTGGTCCCAGGACTAGTCTCTTAGGGGGGCTCTGCTTGTGACTGGCCTGTTTGTAGAGGTGGACTCCTCATTTCTAACTTCCTGGGTCCTGTCTGTGAGCCAGCCGGTTATCCACCAAGTGACATAAAAGTATTTCTCTAACCTCTTGAGTTTATCAACAATGCCTGAGTGGGTTATTGTGTCAGATGCCTTGGCCAGGTTAAGGTAGGCAGTGTGAACTGTTTTGCCCTAATCTATTGTTTTGATGACCTTCTCTGAGAAGTCTACCTGGTTGAGTAGGCATGACTCCCTTTTTGTGGAGATTTCCTATGTCATTATTGGTCATTTCCATGATAATTCCTTCTGTGGCTTTGCATATGAGGCTAGTGAGATTTATGGGTCTGTAATTTCCAGTGTTTGTAGATGCCCACCTTTGTGCAGTGGGATGACTGTTGTTGTTTTTTCCATTCATGGGGCATGAGGCCTGTTTAGAGGCTAGAGTTAATCAGCAATTCCAGAGGGCCTGATAGGTCATGTTTCATGCTATTTAGAAGGTATCCTGGGATATTGTCTGGGCCTAGTACAGGGAGTTACATTTGACGGTATTTCCAGAGGGGAGGTTGAAGGGATGAGAGAGGTAAGGTTAGAGCTGAATTTGTCTGATAGTAGGTTTGCTATATCTTCTGGCTCAGTACAGGTGGCTATATTAACAATGAGCTCTGTACACAATTGTGTATTATGTGGAGGTTGTGGACATAGCTAAAAAATGCCTTGTGGTTGTTCTTGGACTGGGAGATCAAAGTTACCTCAAATTTGGTTTTGGTAGGCTTTATTTGTCATCTGAGTTGTTTGTTTAATTTGATTGGAGTGTTTTTATCTTGTTGGGTGCTATGACTCCTAATTTTTGCCATGATTTTCTTCCTTCTGTTATACATCATATTGATTTTGTGATTCCACAGGGTGGCTTGTTTTTTGAGTTAGTTCTTTACTTCTTCCTGGTGGGTACAACTGCCTCTATGCAGGCTTGTGTAGGGTTTCTGTGAAACGTGTTGGATACGCAGACGTATTGTGAGTGTTTATGGGTGCTTGAAATGTTACCAGCTTATCACTTAATAGTAGGAAGTTAGTCTTACAGTAGCTCCTGAACATTCCAGGGTTAGCTGTGATTCCAGATTTTATTTTTACTTCAAAACAGACTGTTTTGTGCTCTGACCTTACCAGAGAAGACATTACACTAGGGAGTATTCAACACTCTCCCATACTACAGCAAAGTAATAGATCCCTGAAGAATTAATGGTGCAGAATAGCAAAAAAATCCAGTAGAAAATGTATATGTGCCTGCACTGAAACACAGCACTTTGTTGGACTTGAGAATGACACAGCAGGAACAAAAATAGAAATTAAATCCAGGTGTTTATTCACTAATGAATAATCCAAGTGTAAGTAGCAAATAGGTAAGCGCTTTCACTAGTTATACTAGCTTCATCAGACCACAGTAACATCAAGTTTCAAACAGTGATTAATATAAGGACATCACTCTAAAAATTCAAATTCTCCAATTACATCCCATGCACACATTGCAACATAGCAACCATAATTAGTTAAAACTCTTCTTAAAAGCACACACACACAGATATCAGCACTTCAGTTTCCTAGCTTTCAAGACTGGCTTAAGAGGTGCATGATCATTTAAACCAGAGCTTCTACTGGCTCGAAATTTAAAAATCCATCAGACTTCAGCTCTCTCAGTGCCATTAACTATGTCCCTTAAGCACTCACTTACTTTCATATTCTATATAATCAATAACTTAAAAGATGTATCCCTCAAACTGCAGCATGTGTTAAGCTACCACACTTGAGGGACTATTCATTCGTGTACAATACAAGTAATCTCTAATACATTCACGTAGCCTACGGTTTCTCTTTCCAACATAAAAAAACTCTGCACTGCTTGCAATATGCAAGGTTTATCAAGTCTTTACTATTACAGTCACTTTGAGTGTGACACTAAAACTGCTTGAAGGCATCTGGATGTGACCTTGCCAAGGCTTTCGACACCATCCCCCATTCTGGAATTATAGCTAAACTCACTAAACTAGGTATAAATCCCTATGTCACAAGGTGGGTTGCCAACTAGCTCACTGACAGAACGCACACTGTAAAAGTTGTAGACTCCAAATCTGACCTCAAAGCAGTGACAAGTGAAGTACCACAGGGTTCCATCTTGGAACCTCTCCTGTTTGGTATCTACTTCTCTGAAGTACAGGCTAACACAGAAGGCCTCTGGCTAACGAAGTTCACAGATGACTGCAAACTAGGAGCCATAGTCAAGTCCCCAAATGATGTGGACATCCTACAGGGCCTCACTGAGACAGATGCCTGGTGTCAGAGCCATGGCCTCAAGCTCAAGTTCAATGCCAAAAGTGCAGTGTCATCCCCTTTGGTAAAAACTCTGTACCCATGAACTGCCACATAGGCAGCAATCTACTTAACACCGAATGTGTGATAAGAGACCTTGGGACCCAGGTGGACAGTAGTCTCTCTTTTGATAGTCACATCACCACAGTAGTCAGGAAGTCCTTCTACGTGGAACACCTCATCATAAAAGGGTTCTTATCCAGGAAAAAAGAGGTAATTGTTCCCCTCTACGCAACACTCATTAGACCCATTATAGAGTACAACGCCCCTTTTAGAATGTACCTCACAAGACATTTGCAGCAGCTGGAAAAGCCAAAGTAGTACCTCACAAAGAGGATTACTGGCCTCAAACAAATGCCCTACACTGACCGCCTCAAAAAACTCCAGCTTTACTCCTTAGCATATCACCTACTCCGAGGTGATCTTTGCCTAACATATAAAGCTATGTCAAACCCAGAGACATGCTACACCTAAAGAAATCCCAATCCCTCCGAGCTACGTGCACTAGGGACCTAAACCTTGTCACCACAATAAACAGGACATGCTGGAGGGATAAATTCCTGTCCCAGAGACTTCCCATACTCTAAAACAGACTACCCATCTATGTCAAGCAAAGTTCTTCGTTAGCACTCTTCAAGAAAAATCTTGATGAGTGGATGGGAAATAGGAAAATTACCCCGGGGATCACTTCTGTGTTTCTGCTCAACAGTGGCACAGGAAAATAACTTTCTTGGGTAGCGTAAGCCAGGGAACCTTGTTGGCTAGGCTTACGTAGGCCCTTGGGCTGATAGCCTAGTACCTACCTATGAACCTATGAACCTATGACAGTCATCTACAAATGAGCAAAAATTGCAGCTCCCATACTTTAAAGTTCCATATACCTCATCTTCCTGGGATTCACTGCAGACTTTATTTTTATTTTATTTTACATTTGTTGACTGGGCTAGTCCAACTGGATACATGTCCATTTTCAGTGGAGGCCCAGGGAGAAAAGCTCCAGTTTAAAAAAACATAGTAAAAAAAACAGTGTAAAACATACTACAAAAACTTACAGTAATATTTGATACAAAAATTAGAAAAGGCATTAGTAAGAAATAAATTCATCTTAGTTTAACAATATTTAAAAAGGAGTAGGAAAAAAAATGAGTGGGAGAGTTAAGCGTGATTAAGTAGTACTTGTCAGTGACAGTGTTAGAAATCAAGAAGGAAGGCTAGTATAAAGAAAGATAAATGCAGGATTGTGGTTAAGAAAAATGTGTTTTCAGGGTATCAGATAATTAGAGAAAAAACAGTTAGTCAGGATTGGTACAAGAGCATAACCAGTGGTTAGAGAATAAAAGTTTTAGGTTAGTTTTAAATAGTGAGAGAGAGATTAGGGTTGTCAGTTCTTGTGTTAATTGATTTCATATTTTACCAACTGAATTAGATAATATGGAATCACCTGCTAAGTTATTTGATAAGCAAGTATGAATCAACATTTTGTTAGCAGAGCGCAGATTCCTCAAATTATTGTATGGTCTTATGAAGGTAGAGAGAATTGGGGTGTTGTTGGGTTGGTACAGGGCTTTGTGGAAGATTATAACTTGGTTAAATTGTAATAGGTGAGGTAATTCAAGCCAGCCTATTTGACTTGTTTGGATAACACAACATTCTTTTAAGTAACTGTACAGTTGGCTGTCTCCCTCAGACATAAGAGAGCCAAACCATATTTTTCATCACCATATAAGGGTGAACAGCTGCAAAAATATCAGAGGGACATATTAGGCATGTCCATCTCATACAGTAGTGACTTCCAAGTCATTAGGAATATTATTAAGAAAACTGGTCAGTCTTACACACAGATGAACAGATATGGCGAATAGTTGGAGCCCACCCCTATTTCTGCTATAGGAATGGGAAGTCACTTAAAAGAATGTTGTGCTATCCAACCAAGTCTGCACTGAATGCCAGGGAAGATGCGGTATATGGAACTTTAAAGTTTGGGAGCTCCAAATTTTGCTCATTTGTAGATGAATCTCATGTGTTTACACATCCAGACAGCCACAAGCAGTTTTGGTTTCACACTCAAGGTGACTGCAATAGTAAAGACGTGATATACCTTGCACATTGTATACAGTGCTAAGTTTTTTATGTTGGAAAGACAAACCGTAAGCTATGTGAACGTATTAGAGATCACGTGTATTGTGCATACAAGAATAATCCCTCAAGTGGTCTGTGAAACACATGCTGCAGTTTGAGGGGCATACCTTTAAGTTTTTGATTATAGAGAATATGAAAGTAAGTGAGTGCTTAGGGGACATAGTTAATGACACTGAGAGAGCCGATGTCCAATGCAAGTATTCTAAGAGCTTACATTATCTCTACATAAATCTGCCACAGTTCAAAGATGTAAATATATTTAATAATAAATAATAAAAACACAAGGCAATACTTATTAACTCAACACAATGAAATTAGAAATCACAGGAAATACTTTAAAACAACATTGTAGGATAGTCTCACATAAATATAGAAAACAGCTAGACTAATCTTGCTATTTCTATCTATTTCTAAGAGAAATACTAAGATCTAGATATCTTACTTACAGAGCAAGGCACAATGCTGGTGAGTTGTCAGCTTCAGAACAAAATACAAAATGCTAGTCTTACTTTCTGAGATAGTGCTTAAATTGATAATACACATTACTGATGAGTCATTTCAGATTACATCATTCTTGTCACCTCTGCTGAAGTTTCCCAGACTCACAGAACTCAAAATGTTAACATTTCTTTTTGATCTGCACCTCCCAGGATGTCACAGCAATAAATGACACTTTACATGTGAAACCTAGTAATTATCTATGTTTTAAGACAATAGAAAGAATTTCTAGCTGCTGACATCCTGTCTCTGAACTTGAGATCACACACAGTTGTAAATTCTTTACTGATCAGTTTTCTACCAGCAGGGTACAGTGTGGTTACATTTTTAAAGTTCAGCACATAACACAGTTTTCTTACATTTGTCAAACAAGCCTGTGGATCATATTAATATATACAATGACATAGAATTATTTACAAAATTCTACCTAGCTGGGCTGGCAGCTTTCACAATTACTATATTAATCACTGTTTGAAACTTGATGTTACTGTGGTCTGATGAAGCTAGTATAACTAGTGAAAGAGCTTACCTATCTGTTGCTTACACTTGGATTATTCATTAGTGAATAAACGCCTTGATTTTATTTCTGTTTTTGTTCCTACTATGTCATTCGCAAGTCCAACAAAGTACCATGTTTCAGTGCAGGTATATATACACATTTTCTACTCTCCCATATTAGTAAGGACCAGATCCAGTATGTTTGCAGCCCTGGTCAGTATATTGACAATCTGGTTCATGGAATTTGTTTTTATATAATCCAGGAATGTATGTGCCTGTCCTCTTGGTGTCATATGATTCGCAGTCAAAAGAGGTGTAATTAAAGTCATCCATAAATATAGTATTAGATTGGATGGTGAGTGTTTCTAATAAGCTTAAATACATGTAGTGGGTTTCCTCAGTCATAGAAGGGGACCAATTGCTTGCTAGGAACTGGTATGGGATTTTGCCTATGGTGGTTTGAGTATGGAGATGCTCAAGTGCATCGTCCTGTTTGACTAGCCTTGAGATTATTTATTTTTGATGTAAATCAAGACACCTCCACATTTAGTGCCTATCTGTGTAGTAGCTGGTCTAAATGTGTAGAAGGCATTATATCCTTGCATTGTCAGTATGCTCTCCATGGCTTTAAGCCATGTCTCAGTGAATGCACAGATGTCAGCATTCTCCATGGTGAGGAGAACTTGTAGGGAGTGGACTTTCCTTTTTAGACTCCTAGAATTGAGCAGTAACATCTTTAGATTTTCTTAGTTTTGATTTGCTATGTTGGAAGTTCTTTCAGTTTGGCATTACCTAAAAAAGGTATTATGGGGGAGGACATTGTTTTAGCTAATATTCAAAATCCTAGAGGGGAGAGGTGCAGACCATGCCTGGCAAAGCAGTATGGTCTGTTAAACATTTCCTTCTATGTGGTCAATCATGTTCTATTCGTATTGTAACATCATCCTTAGAGAAGAGACTCCTACCAGCCTGGGACACATATTCTGAGAACTCCATTATGTCTCTCTTCATATAGTCTAGGGAAGTACATCTCAGACCATTTATACACACATGGACTAAGACTGTATCATTCTGGTACTTGTGATCCAATGACATGAGTTTATGTGTAATGTGGAGGATCCTGGACCTTGATAAACAACAGACTGTGACTTTCTTCTTAGTCAGCCTTCTGAGAGGGACATCAGTGTGTCTTACAGTGGAACCTCCAATGGCTAGAATGTTGGATTGTCTGGTGGCTTATCTTATGGGCTTAGAAATAGAGGCTTCATGAGATGTGGCTGTATGTGTTGACGTGGGTGTTGTTTTGAAAGAGTGCATTCGGGACTGCTGGGGGTATTTGTTACTTGTACTTCATCTAGGAGGTCTTTGGGGTTTAGGCAAGTTACATTTAAGTGTCTCAGCATATGTGGGTCTCTGTGTCTGCTTTGAACTGTGTTTAAGTTGATATATTTAAGAAAGAAACTCGTTGCTCTATGCAGATTTTTAGGCACTTTACATTTTCTCCTCCAAGCTTAGGTTCTGCTTGACTTACCTTCCTTCTAATGACATTTTCCTTCTCTGAGGCAATAGTCCATGTTTTAGAGTCAGTTCAAGGTTTGAAAATCATGGACTTTTTCAAACTTTCAGTAACTTCTTTCACTTTCCGAGCTTCTGCCTTATCCAGTCTACTCCTTTTTATTACTTTTCCTTATCGTCTATATTCATATGTTTATATGCCACTTCATATTCTACCATAGTAGTTTACCTTTACTCGCACAATAAGCTTGGCTTCTAATTATGGCATTTTAACACTGCTTGTCACAGGATATATTTATAATTGTTAATTTATACTTAATACATTTGATGTAAATATATACTATAAATTGTATGAACTTCAGGCATGCAATTGCTTTCTGATGTATCCTGTGTGAAGCCTATGGCTTCATGCCTCCTCCAAAAAAAGGAATTCAACTGGTGCCCAGAGAAGACATTGGATCAATATAGTCAGAAAAAAGAGAGAGGTGTGCTGTTCAACATTTTGGACCTTTCTTGTGTATATTAATAATACAGTTCCATAACTCCAACTCATTTTCATGCACATATTTAACTAACATTCATCCATCTAACAACATATCATAGGCTGCTAGATTCCAATAACTGCCCAGCATTATCTAAGATGGGGAAATGGCATACCGTCGCAAGGCCACTTTGGTCTACAGGTACCTCACTAATCTAAGACTCTGCTAAGTAGACTACATTCAATGCAGACTACAATACCATCTCTTTCAAGCCAGATATTGTACTTAACTGCCTGTAAAGATAGGAGAGGTAGCTACCAAACCTGGTTCAGACTATCAGGTCTCACCCAAGTAGTAAGTAATCTTGTAAGTATGGGGTAAGTGGATTTGTCTGTGGACCATTTTCAGCAACAACCTGGGCCACATGGTAGAAGAACAATTTACAACTTTAATAACAATACATGACAATATTTGACTTTAGACAGTTCAGCTGACTGAAGCATGGTACAATATTGTAAATTAATAGCAGACATTCAATACGTTGCACAGAATATGCAATATTAGAAAACATATATATTTAAAATGTATTGAAGTACAAAGCAATAGTATACATGTCAAGTAAACATAGTTTGTCAACCAGCACTACAGTTGGTAAAACCGTTGGTGAATACTTAACCCACAATGTTAAGTGTGTAATATACATCTTAGTACAGAGATTGTGCTCATTAGTAATGCAGTCTGTAAATACAGCAAATAAAAAGTTCACCCCACAAAAGTAACACAATTTGTGTGTACTTCAACAGTCTTACTGAACTAAAAAAATACCATGTTAGATAGATTATTAATGTTACTGCAATAGTTTGTCTACATTGTTTTTCCATACAATGTAACAGAATCAACCAATTTATTTAGATGTTACACTGTGACACATTCCAGTCATTGATCAATTAATATTAGTATCAGCGCAAGGAGATATTGAGTGACCATACCTCTCAACCTCTTAGAGCAAGAAGTCTGCACAAAGCCTAAAATAATGGGGGAACAAAGACCCCAAAAGAGGGACAGATTTTAAATATTGGCCTTACAAACTTAGACAGTTGCCAGAATAATAGGCTTTGTGTTAAGAATCATTTTCTCAAAGGTATACTGTCTAAAACTCAAATGTATGTCTTTATTTAGTGACTTCAATCCTCAGTTTTTTCTAGAAAACCACACATTTTTTGAGGAACAAACCAAGATATGAGGCAAAAACCTGGACATGCTATGAAAATCTGAACAGTTGAGAGCTATGTGAGTGATATTCACTAACCTGTATCTCTGAAATAACTGTACTTTGATTCCTTAGCTAAATGGGCATTTACCTTTTTCCTGAATATTGATAAGACTACTCAGCATTTTTAATTAATTTTCATAGGTTCATAGGTAGGTACTAGGCTATCTGCCTGAGGACATTTATAAGCCTAGCCAGAGTGTGTCAGCTTTCACCACCCCATTGATTAATTAACTGTGCCTCTGTCAAGAAGAGCCCAATGAAGTGATCCCAGGGGTGTATTTTCTGTTACCCATCCACTCGTCAAGGTTTCTCTTGAAGAGTGTTAGTGAGGGGCTCTGCCTAATATAGTTAGGAATTTTGTTCCAAAGCATGGGGAGTCTCTGTGACAGGAATCTATCCCTCCAGCATGTTCTATTTATTGTTGTGGCGAGGTTTAGCTCACTAGAGCGAGTGGCTAGCAGTGATTTGGATTTCTTTAGGTGGAGCATGTCCATCAATTCTGAGTTGGATATGGTTTTGTAAGTCAGGCAGAGATCACCTCTGAGTAAGCAATATGCGAATGAGTACAGCTGGTGTTTTTCCAATAAGGCTGCATAGGTCATATGTTTGAGGCCAGTAATCCTCTTGGTGAGATACTTTTGTGGTCTTTCCAGCTGCTGGAAGTGTCTTGTGAGGTACATCCCAAATGAGGCATTGTACTCTATGATGGGTCTGATGAATGATGAGTAGAGGGGCACTATAACCTCTTTATTTCTAGATGTGAACCCTTTAGTAATTAGATGGGCTACATAGAAGGATTTCTTAACTACTTTTGCAATATAATTGTCAAAGGAGAGATTACTATCTACCTGGGTCCCCAGATCTCTTATTACCTCTTCTGTATTAAGGGGGCTGCCACCTATGTGGTAATTCATGAGTGTTTTGTTTTTCCCAAATGGGATGGCTATGCATTTTTTGGCATTTAGCTTAAGACCATGACTTTGACACGCCCTTTTGGAGAATGTCCGTGTCAGCCGGAGAGTCAATTATGACTCCCAGTTTGCAGTCATCAGCGAACTTGGTTAGCCATAGCCCTCCTGTGTTTGCCTGTACTTCTGAGAAGTATATGCCAAATAGTAGGGGTCACAGGCCCAAGTCTTGTGGGACACCACTTGTGACTGGTTTAGAGTCGGACCTGGAGCCCGCTATTCTTACCGTGTGAGTTCTGTCTGTAAGCCAGTTGGCAACCCATCTCAGGACGTAGGGGTTTATGTTCAGGCTGGTGAGTTTTTCTATAATTCCCGAGTGGGGAATGGTGTCAAAATCCTTGGCGAGGTCAAGGTAGGCTGTCTTAACTACCTTCCCCTCATCTACGGCCTTGGTGACTGTCTCGAAGAAGTCAACCAGGTTTAGTAGGCATGATCTGCCCTTAACAAAGTCGAACTGGGTCGGGTCAAGTGTTTGGAGGTTCCCAATGTCTTTGTTAATGAGTTCCATGAAGATGCACTCCATAGCCTTGCAGACCATGCAAGTCAGGCTTATGGGACGATAGTTACCAGGATCAGTTGTGACCCCTCCTTTGTGGAGTGGAATAACCGTTGCTGTGCACCATTCTATGGGCACATAGCCTGTGGAGAGGCTGAGGTTGAACAGTGTGTTTAGGTGGGGTGTTAGTTCATTCTGTAGTACGTGCAAGACGCAGCCTGGGACACCATCTGGCCCCATTGATGCTGTGCTTTTGGCTTTTGAAAGGGCTATTTTCACCTGTGTGTCTGTGATTTCCGGGACACTACACTTTTCTGGTATTGTTGTGGGCCCATTTGGGGGTGAGAGGGGGTGAAGTTTGCACTGAATCTATCTGCCAGGATGTTGGCAATATCAGTGGGTTCAGTATATTTTGTGCTATTTTGCACTAGCTCAGAGCAAATCTGCGAGTTGCCACTTAGATTCTTGACATAGCTAAAGAAGGCTTTGTGATTATCTTTTGAATCCTTGGCTATTTTTCTTTCGAAGTTAACCTTGGAGGATTTTATGAGGGACCTTAGTTTCTTACTGATACTGAGCAAAGATGTCTTTCCTTCTTGGTATTTGCTTTTTAATGAACTAGTTTCCTCCTTTTATTGTATAGCCTGTTTATGGCAGGGGTCCACCAGACTGTTTCCTTCTCTTAGGGGAGTGAGTCTTGGTTTTGCTAGGGATGGCATGATCCATGCATCCTTGTAGGTGCTCATAGAGTGCATTTGTAAAGGTTCCTGCATCTTGGACACTGTTATCCTTTAGCGTGGGGGCTCTGAAACTTACCAATTGTGTCTTAAGTAAGGTGAAGTTTGCTATAGAAAAGTTTTTCACTGTGGGTTTCCTTGGTTGGTGGTGGTGGTGTGGTGTGGACATCCAGAGTGATTAGTTTATGGTCTCATCTAACCAGTGACGGGTTGACCTCCGGTGTGAAACACCTGTCGCCCATGTTGGTGATGACCAGTTCCAATATGTTTTCACCTCTGGTAGGGGAGTTTACCAGCTGATCCAGGGCATTTGAGTTGATAAATGCCAGGAAGCGCTGGACCTGGGAGTTTGTACTTGAGCAGTTTTCCCAGTTAATGGTAGGGTAATTGAAATCGCCCAATATCAGGGTGTTCGTTAGGACCTTCATGTTTTCCAGTGTCTCCAGAAAGGTGGAGTGGTGGTCCTGGGTCATGGAGGGTGATCTGTAGCAGGCCATAATTTGCATTGCAAATCTGACTGATGTTAGTTGCACATGGATGATCTCGGAGGTATCATGCTGCGCCACTAACCTGGAGGTGTAGGTATCCTTGATGAATATGGATACACCCCCTCCTTTTGTGTTTCGGTCCATGTTCTGTGGCCGAAATGTGTGGTATGAGATGTAGCCCGGTAGTGCTGGGGTGCTCTGTGGAGCCTTGAACCAGGTTTCAGTTACTGCACAGATGTCGACGTTCTCCATACTGAGGAGTGCTTTGAGTGCGTGCATTTTGAGATTTGAACTCCTGGCGTTGAGTAGCATAACCCTCATTTTTTTATTTGTGCTATTTATGGAGGTGGGTTTGACTTTTGAGCCTTGCCTAAAAAAGGCACTATGGGGGCAGCAAGAGCCTTGGCCAGTATTCAAAACCCTAGGGGTGACAGGTGCAAGCTGTCTCTTGCAAAGCAACAAGGCTTGTCGAGCATGTCGTCCCAGGCTGACAGACTCTGGATCCCCTTTGAATGACACTAGAAACTTAGCCAATTGTTGAAATTGATCATTTTATCTTTATACTGCGGTATCATTCTTGGTGAGGGCAGGATGCTACTCAGGGTCAGGGTCATACCCGCCTGGGCTACATGATCAGAGAGCTCTTCCATGTCTCTTTTCATGTAGTCTAGGGAGGTACGTCTCAGGTCATTCACACCAACATGAACAATGACAGAGTCATATTTGTACTTGTTCTGAAGTGACCTGAGTGCTTGTGTTATGTGGCGGATTCTAGCTCCCGACAGGCAGCTAACAGTAACCTTCTCCTTGTCCAGCCTAGTGAATGGGACATCAGTGTGCCTGACTATAGACTATAGAGTTGCCTATTACTAGTGTGTTAGGTATGTTATTTCGCCTTAAGGGCTGTGATTGTGTGTCACACTGATTTTGTGTTTTGTGTGTTGTCTGGTTTGTGACGGGAGGTGCAGGTTTTTTGGGTGTCTGCTTTGGAGGTCTGTGATGCTTTTGCAGGTTTTTATTTAGAGCCACAGAGTATGATTTCATGTATTTATGTGTATTTTTTGCCAGCGCTGGTTAAGCATGTCTATGTGAGGCTGGAGGTGTGGTGCAAGTGTTAACCTTCTCCTCATGACTGCCTGTTCCAATCTTGGGTAGAGAGAGCTTAGCCTCCAGTTTAGCTATATAATTGCATCTCTCGCATATGTTAATGTTTTGTGGTAGGTGGAGAGGGTTGTCTGTGTACATGAGGCAGTTGTAACATTGCCTCAGGATACCCAGGTTTTGGAATTTTATTCCATGATTCTAGGGTGATTTTCCAGAATGCTTTTTTAAGTTCAGACTAATGTAAAAGTAGGTCTTACCAAAAGAGTTATGTCTTGACTGCGTTTGTTATAGTTTGTACTATGTACTGTGATGATATTTTTTAAAGTGGACAGTAGTAGATGGCTCTGGCTGTGACTGGTAACCGGCTGGCTTTTCTTAAATTTAAGAAGTGATGATGCTCTGTGTGTTCAGTTAAGTGAATAAATGTGAGAATTTTGTTTTCAGTGGTTTGTAGGAATAAAGATTGTATTAGGCAATAAATACCATAATCCTGACAGCAGGACATTTGTTCTTATGGCTTGCTTTATAGTGAGGAGATGTGCAACTTTAAAGGAAAGATTCAGTTGACTCAGGACTTCTGACTGTTGCTCAGTGTGAAGACTGAGGGAAAGATTTTGATTTAGTCCTATGCTATAGTATTTTGTGTGACGTACAGTATGGCTGCACCTGTAGGTGCTGTCATTTTTTTATTGTACTAAAGAATATAACAGTAGAATTTTGTAGACTTGATCACCAAATTGTTTTTGAGAAGCCAGTACCAAAGTGAGGCAAAGTCCTATTTGCAATTCATTATTTAATAGTGTGCTGTTTTTGAGGGATCTTGTAAAACTGTAAAAACAATCTAATCTAAATACAGGGGGAAAGGTATGCATGACAGTTCCCAAGGAAGTCTGATAACGAATGGTGAGAAAATCAATGGATGCACCATTGTAAGCATTTGAAGTAATCTGAGAGTGACTTTTGTACTTTACATCATGAAGGTTGTGTTTGGCAGAAAGTTACTAAGCTATGAAATCACATCTTTAGTTATCTACTTTCTGCAGTAAAAGGGGATGATCTACGGTCTCAAAAGCATTCTTAATTTCAAAAGATATTGTACCTCTACACATTCCTTTGTCCACAATTATTTGTTTCTGATTACTGAAGTAGAAGACGGCAGTAAATTTGTTATATTTAGACTTGAAACCATGACACATATCTGTCAGTATACTAGATTTTGTATATATTCAAGACTTGGATCAAAGGCAAGTTTTTCCAGGATCCTGGCAAGTGAGCATGCTTTTGCTGTTGGGGTATATTCTGTAGTGCCTGAGGGGAGAGGAACCTTTGGACATGGTATGATTGTGGCATGTTTGGGGGTACTGTTTTAGGTTCATAGGTTCGTACTAGGCTAATGGTCCTGGGGCCTTTACAAGCCTAGCCATAGGATTACCCTGGCATAGTGCCACCCAACCTTAGTTGCCAGTGCCTCTGTCGAGTAGAGCCAATGGAGTTATCCCCAGGGTGAATTTTCTGTTTCCCATCCACTCCTCAAGATTTCTCTTGAAGAGGGTCAGCGAGGTGCTCTGCTTGACATGTATGGGAAGTCTGTTCCATAGCATGGGCAGTCTCAAGGTTATGAACCTGTCTCTTCACCATGTTCTGTTAATTGTGGTAATGAGGTTGAATTCTCTGAAGCGTGTGTTGTGGAGGGATTGGGATTTCTTTAGATGTAGCATTTCTAAAAGAGCTAAGTCAGACATGGCTTTCTAAGTCAAGCAGAGATCGCCTCTAAGTAGGCGATATGAGACAGAGAATAGTTGGAGTTTTTTGAGTCTGTCCATATAGGACAAGTGTTTAAGGCCTAGGATCCTCTTTGTGAGGTACTTTTGCGGCCTCTCCAGCTGTTGCAGGTGTCTAGTGAGGTACATGCCAAATGGGGCATTGTACTCAATGATTGGCCTAATGAGAGAAGAGTAGAGGGAGACAATGACCTCTTTCTTCCTGGATGCAAAACCCTTAGTAATGAGATGTGCCACATAGAAGGACTTTCTGAACACAGTGGCAATGTGGTGATCAAAAGAGAGGTTGTCACCAAACTGTGTTCCCAGATCTCTTATAATACCTTCTGTGTTCAGGGGACTACCATCAATGTGGTAATTCATGGGAACCGGGTTTTTCCCAAAGGGGATGACGACACATTTTTTGGCATTCAGCTTAAGGCCATGGTTCTGACACCAGTCATTGGTCTCTGTGAGGCCATTCTGTAGGATGTCAACATCACTTGGGGAGTTAATAATAGCTCCCAACTTGCAATTGTCTGTGAACTTTGTCAGCCAGAGTCCCTTCGTGTTGGCCTGGACTTCAGAGAAGTAGATACCAAACAGGAGAGGACCTAGGACCAATCCCTATGGGACTCCACTCGTGACTAGTCAGCAATCTGACTTGGAGTCAGCTACTTTCACATGTAGGTTCTATCTATGAGCCAGTTTGCAACCCAACTATGATATAGGGGTTGATGCCAAGCTTAGTGAATTTTTCTATGATTCCTGAGTGGGGAATGGTATCAAAAGCCTTGGCCAAATCAAGGTAGGCTGTATGAACCACCTTGCCTTCATCCACAGCTTTGGTGACTGACTCAAAGAAGTTGACCAAGTTGAGCAGGCATGATCTACCCTTCACAAAACCAAAGTGTGTGGGATCCAGAGTTTGGAGATTCCCTATACCCTTGTTTATTAGGTCCATGATAATACGTTCCATAGCTTTGCATATCAGACTCATCAGGCTAATGGGGCGATAGTTCCCAGGGTCTGTATTCACTCCCCCTTTGTGGAGAGGGATGGCTGTAGCAGTACACCATTCAGTAGGGACAAAGCCTGAGGTGAGGCTGTGATTAAACAGGGCACACAGGTGAGGTGCCAGTTCACTCTGTAGTTCATGTAGAATACAACCAAGGATACTGTCAGGTCCCATAGAAGCTGTATTCTTGGCCTTGGACAGTGCTGTTTTAACGTGTGCAACAGTAATACTGCGTGCCTGTCAATCCACTGGTATTGTGATTGGTCCTTTTGGGGGGGAGGGGTAAAGTTGGCACTGAATCTGTCAGCCAGTATACTGGCAATATCTGTTGGCTCAGTATAGGAGGTACCATTGTGCAGTAGCTCAGAGCAAATCTGGGTATTGCTGTTGAGATTCTTTACATAACTATAGAATGCCTTATGGTTGTCTTTACTATTTGTTGCAATTCTGTTTTCATAGCTAGCTTTAGAGGATTTGATGAGGTATTTCAACTTTTTGTTGAGGCTGATAAGGGAGTTTATCCAGTCTTGGGACTTCACCCTATTCCGCATCAGTTTCCTCCTTCTGTTGTAGAGTTTGTTTATGGCAGAGGACCACCAGATTGGCTTCCTTTTTTGGAGGAGAGTGTCTTGGTACTACTGGGTATGGCGAGATCCATGCATTTGTGTACGTGTTCATACAGTGCATTGGTGTATGATTCTGCGGTCACACAATTATTTTCCATTTGCATGGGTGCCGTGAAGTTAGCCACCTCTGTTTTTAGGAGCCCAAAGTTAGCTTTGGAGAAGTTTTTCATGGTGGTTACCTTTGCGTGGGTGGAGGGGTGGGAGGGATGTGGATTTCCAAGGTGATTAGTTTGTGCTCGGATCTAACCAGGCAGGAGCTGACTATTGGTTTAAAGCAACGGATGCCCATGTTAGTAATGACCAGGTCAAGGATGTTGCTATCTCTAGTGGGGGTAAGAACGAGCTGGTCCAGGGCAGTTTTTAGTGGTAAGAGTTAGAATATAATACATGTATTACTGGTTTGAAAAATATGACTTCTTTTCTGCAAGAATTTTACATGCAGCATTTACATAAAAGGATTGTGGTCAAAATCTGTTTTGTTTAGTATTTCCATTACTAGTTTACTGTTGATGGTTTTAAACTGGAAAGAGGGCACTTCTAGCAATGTGCAGGTTGATCTGTAGGTGAAGGTGATGTTAGGTTGTTAAACAGTAGTGCCATAGGCATATAATGAGAAAACAGGGCATTTTTAAAGTCATATAGCATGTTTATGTCTAATATGTCTCTTTTAACAGGTCTTGGAAAACTTCTGTTTAGCAGATGTTTAAGATTACTAGTCAAGCATGGAGGTTGCTTCATTGGAGTTTTTTTTTCCCTAAGTGAAAAATGTCTCTCTTGTATTTGAGCCAAAATAATATAGGTTCATAGGCAGTTAATAGGCATGAAGTCTAGGAGGCAATTAAGGGGCCTAACCTCATTTTCCAATTGTCCTAAAGAGCTGTCTGGTTAGGTGACTTGCACAAGGGCACACAGTGGGAGAGATTCAAACCATGTACTCTTGGCACAAGATGCAGCTCATTAACAAGTAGGAGCTTTAATCCTCTGAACTATCTGCTAGACTAAAAAAAAAAATCAGTCACCTGGGGTGGGAATAGAACCCACACCCTTCTGATTTTCTTGCCACCCTTAGCAAGTGTGCTACCTGTTGAACCATTAACAGTCATTGAGGTAGGATCAGAGAAGTCTCTGAATGTGATTTCTTACCTTACAGTAAAATTCTAAATTTTTAAATGTTTGCATTTTAGGACAAAATATAAAGATGGGAACTGTAGAAATATATGGCATATAGCTTTAAATGCTAAAGAGATTGCTGAACTAGATGACAGCATCATAAAAATTACAAGGCAAAGACATTGTAAGACCATTTCTGCCTTGCTGATACCCACCTTCATGACATAACTCCAAATTCTAGAAGGAAAAGGCAGGTAAGGTCAGCAATGAATTTGCAAATGCACACCTAATCATCAACTTCTGTCTTAAATAATGTGAGGGTGTCACTCTTTTTAACATGTTAATGGCAATTTATTCCAGAGATAGGATAAACAATGGGTAATAGGTCTGATTTCAGTATCATGTAGTACACTAATTTTCTAGAGAATTTACTTAAATATAGATCCCATATGCTGTATTTGTATTTATTCAGCTTCTTAATATAAAGGGAATCATGTGTGATGAAAAGATTATATTTGTAAACCATTGGATGACCATGCATCACAATTTGTAAATGCAGAACTCAAGCTTTCAAAAAACTTCAAAATTATTGCATTCCTCAGTTGATGACCTTTTTTCCATTTTCTTTGGCCTGGTTTGAGTTATTTAAACTTCTTTAAAGAAATAATCAAATGTCACTCTTACACATAAACAACTGGAATGTACTTTTATGCAGGTGCAAGAGATGTAGGAATTATATTTTTTATTCATGCCATGAATCTGTGTAGTGAAACTCTGCCCGGGGACATAAGTTAGAAAAGAAATAAAAATATCATGCTCCTGGACTTGAAAGAAAACTCAAGTTAATATCAGTATAGGTAACTCAAGTCTCTTTAACTTATTCCAATAGTAATTACACTGGGACAATAATGAATGAAGGGAAGGAAATACCCCTTCCATGGCAATAATGTAGAGATTGTCTTAAAGCAGTAATACATTTTATGCTGAGGCAGGAAGCAGTTAACTTTAGAATTGCATGCGCTTGCATTCTTATTTTCTCTCTTTCCCTTTGAAGTAGACTGGCACCATTTGCTTCTTTAATTAGCTTAAAAGTGGAATGCTGTATATCTGCTTGCCGCAAAATACACGGCCAGGGAAAAAGTGACAAACTCCAGTTATTCAAAGTACATCCTTGGGTAGATTTTTAATAGTTTTATAAATACATTATATGTTAGCAATTGAGAATAAGATACTTTGTCCTAACATCAAAAATGCATACACACTTTTTTAAAAAAATTAATTAAAGCTAAGAGGCATATCGTCTACTTGTTCTTAAGGCCAGAAAGAGAAATGTGGTGGCAGTAAATACATACCAGAAACAATGAAAAATGAATGCATATATAAGAAAGCAATGACATATGCAGAGATACAGTACTGTGGGTTTTTCAGATTCATACAAAGAGCACCTCCCTACTGCTTTATGTCCATTTAATCTCTTCTTTTGTTTGTCATACTTTCTATTTCTCCTCTAGAACAGTCATCCAAAGGTCAGTCTACCACCTGTTATGTGAAGGAATATTTCCTCTGATCGTTATGAATTGTGCATTTCTCTCTGCATTTATTCATCTTTACCTTGCTGCCACTGGTCCTGAAATCCACCGATCCAAATGCCCCTTGTCTCTTTTGAGTATCTATGATATTTTCCCTAGCATAATCACTAGTGACCTGAGTTTTTATAATCAATAGAGTCATCACTTAGTAGTACATGACAACTTGGCATATATAGTGAGGTTTAAAATGTAATTTAATTTTTTTACATTTATGAGTAGGAGAAATATCACAGAAGAGGGGTGGAAGATAAGAAAACAAAGTAGGGAAGAGGTGAGGAATATGTGAGATGTATATATGTTTATTAGCCGATATAAAGATGAAAGTTGTGGTGAAGTTCGGGTAGATGTAGAAGGTAGGCAGTATAAGCTGAAATCTTGCTGGAGTGGAAAAATATGTCACAGGAGTGAATAGATTTAGATGATGTGGAGGACAGTTTTGTGGTTTGTGGATTATATTATGAACATTTGCTAACTGGTTGAGAGAGAGAGAGAGAGAGATAAACAGTGTTGTAAGTACTATCCACCCTGTTTTATATCTATGTAGTGGTGGGATTTTTCAGACTGGTTAGTGAAATGTAACTATCTGCTAATAGCATTGTTCAGTTTTTGTTAGTAGAGATTGCAGAAGGTTGAGGAAGGAGGGAACATAATATAATAGTCAAGGCAGGAGACGTACAGAGCGTATGGTTTGTCTGGCATTGCATTGCTAGTTAAAAAGTGTTTGTATGATATAGGAGTCCAATTTTTTTCTGTTTGTTTTCTTGATAGCTTGTTGTATTTAAATGGGTGTAGTGATAAACATTGAAATGCTCAAATGTTGACATCAATAATGTCAACCACAAAAGGTCGACAATGCAAATGTCGACAGTGCAATATGCATATATGTGTGCAAAAACATAGCTTTAAAAAAACACACAAAAAAATATTTTTTGCAGGGGGCAAGCCTCCTTGCACTCCCTACACCTCCTGCTAATTATATATATCAACTCCAAGATCACATAAGCAATGGGGGATATTCCCCTAGCACAGAGACTGTCAGTGTTGCGCACCTGTCATTCACCTGGTTTGTTGACCAAAGTGTGTTGACAAAACAGGTGCCGACATTTTGGAGCTATGATCAAAGTTACCGCTCCCATCTGAATATCAGGCATTAGAAGGTTATCTATGATGCTACCAAGTAGCTTTGTGTGGGACACAAGTTTGACTGGAGTGTTGATTAATGAAGTGCTGGAGAAGTTACTTTTTGCATAGTGTGCAGATTTTTGTGTGAAATACAATAACTTTGTTTTCTTAGCAGTCAGCAGGAGGTGAGAATTATTCAGCCAAATTTCTCTAGAAGAAAAAACATTTGGGGTCTTTTCCTGAAGTTCTTAGAGGGACTTGACTGTGGTTATCAGTGTAGCATCATCAACATACTGAATGACAGTTGTATCATTAGTAGCACAGTAGAGGTCATTAATAAAAATGTTAGAGTATGGCGCCTGAGATTGAGCCTTGTGGCACTCCGACTGATTAGCCTGATGTTGTGAATATCCTTGGTGAATATGAACACTGAAGGTGGAGGAGTGTCCATATTCACCAAGGATATTCACAACACCAGGCTAGTTGCCCAACACAATGTGTCTGAAATTCTCCAGGTGCAACTAACACTAGGTAAGACTGCAATCCAAATTGTAACTTCCTACAGATCCCCCACCATGTCCCAGGATTCTCACTACACCTTTCTAAACATACTGGAAAATATTAAGATACAACCAAACACCCTAATACTGGGTGATTTCAACTACCCTGCCATTAACTGGGAAAACTACTTGTGTGCCAACACATTTGCCCAATGGTTCTTGGAATTCCTAAATTCCAACGGCCTGGATCAACTAATCCTTAGTCCCACCAGAGGCTCCAATATCCTAGACCTGGTCATTACCAACATGGGAAATCGATACTCTACACCTATGGTCACCCCCTCATTGGTCAGGCCTGACCATAAGCTAATCACCCTTGACATCCACACCCCACCCCCAGCCCCCCAGTAAGGAAACCTCCGTAAAAGAACTTCTCCAAAGCCAACTTCATGCTACTCAATTCAGAAGTGACAAACTTCATGACACCCATGCAGATGGGAACTGAAAGTTCGACTGCTGAATCTTACACTAAGGCACTGTATGAGCACATCCACTCATGCATGAATCATGCCATCCCCAATACAACCAAGATGCTGTCCTCCAAAAAAAGGAAGCTAATCTGGCGGTCCCTTGCCATAAACAAACTTTACAACAAAAGGAAGAAACTGTTGCAGAAAAGAGGAAAATCCTAGGATGCAAAAAACTACCTTACCAGCCTCAGTAAGAAGCTGAGATCCCTCATAAAATCCTCCAAAGCTAGTTACGAAAATAAAATTGCCAAAGATTCCAAAGACAACCACAAGGCATTCTGTAGCTATGTCAAGAATCTAAATGGCAATGCTCAGATCTGCTCTGAGCTACAACAGAATGGCATTAAATATATTAATCCCAAGGATATTGCCAATATCCTGGCAGATCGATTCAGTGCAAACTTCACCCCCCTCTCACCCCCTAAAGGATCCATCTCAGTACCGAAAGATTGCCAAATTCTGGTAATAATGGCCACACAGGTAAAAAAACACACTCTCCAAAACTAAGAATACAGCATCCATGGGACCAGATTACATCCCAGGCTGTGTACTACGTGAACTACAAAATGAACTGGCACCTCACCTAAGGCTTCATGCCCACTGAATGGCACATAGCTACAGTTATCCCACTCCACAAGGGGGGATCCACCTTGGATCCTGGGAACTACCGCCTCATCAGTCTGATGAGCCTGATCTGCAAGGCCATGGAACGTATTATCATGGAACTTATAAACAAAGACATTGGCAGCCTTCAAACACTGGACCCCATACAGTTTGGGTTCATGAATGGCTGATCTTGTCTCCTGAACCTAACTGACTTCTTCAAATCAATCTCCAGAGCCATGAACAAGGGTAAGGTGGTCCACATAGCCTATCTGGACCTCGCCAAGGCCTTCAACACCATCCCCCACTCTGGAATCATAGATAAACTTACTAAGCTAGGCATTAACCCCTACGTCACTCAATGGGTTGCCGAATGGCTTACTGACAGGACCCACACTGTAAAAGTAGCCGACTCCAAATCCAGCTCCAGACAAGTGACAAGTGGAGTACCTCAGGGTTCAGTCCTGGGACCGCTCTTGTTTGTCATCTACTTCTCTGAAGTACAGACCAACACTAAGGGACTCTGGCTAACAAAGTTTGCAGATGACTGCAAACTGGGAGCCATTATTGAATCCCCAAATGATGTGGATATTCTACAAAAGGGCCTTACAGAAACAGATGCTTGGTGCCAGAGCCATGGGGTCAAGCTCAGTGCCAAGAAATGTATAGTTATCCCCTTTGGGAAAAAAATATGTACCCATGAATTACCACATAGGTGGCAGTACACTAAATACCGAAAGTGTGATAAAAGACTTAGGGACACAGGCGGGCAGTGGTCTCACCTTCAATAACCACATTGCCACAACAGTCAGGAAATCCTTCTATGTGGCACACCTCATCACTAAGGGCTTTTCATCCAGAAAAAAAGGAGGTCATTGTCCCACTGTACTCATCCCTCATTAGACCCATTATAGAATACAATGCCCCGTTTGGTATGTACTTCTCAAGGCATCTGCAACAACTGGAAAGGCCGCAGAAATACCTCACTAAAAGAATCACAGGCCTAAAGCAGATGCCCTATGCTAACCATCTAAAAAACTCCACCTATACTCTGTCTCATATTGTCTACTCAGAGGTGATCTCTGCTTAACATACAAGGCCATGTCAAACCCAGAGCTGTTGGACATGCTACACTTAAAGAAATCCCAATTGCTCAGAGATACACGCTCCAGAGATCTAAACCTTGTCATCACAATGAACAAAACATGCTGGAGGGATAGGTTCCTGACCCAGAGACTCCCCAGCCTCTGGAATAGACCACCCCTACATGTCAAGCAGAGCGCCTCTTTGGCCCTCTTCAAAAGGAACCTTGATGATTGAATGGGAGATCGGAAATTCACCCCGGGGATCATGTCAGTCACCCTGCTAGACAGGCATCCAGGGAAGTAAATACTGTGGGAAGAAATAGTCAGGGAATTGTTATGGTTAGGCCTGTATAGGCCCTAGGGCTGATAGCCTAGTACCAACCTATGAACCTATGAAAGGCAAGAATGGTAATTGTTCTTTCTGCCATTTTATTGCCTGTAGCCTGTTAGAAAGATATCTATGGAACCAGGAGAGGTAGAGGATTTTAAGGCCTAGTGAAGATAGTCTGTGAAGAAGAATCTGATGGAATGCAGTTCAAAAAGTCAAGGAGCAGAGAGGAAATAAAGTTTCCAAAGTCCCTGTGGAGGTTGATATGATGGGTGAAATTAAGGGGATCTGTGGTAGTGCTGTCTGTGGTGAGGCTGGAAGCCATGTTGGGCTGAGGAGAGGAGATGTTACTATCTGTAAAATGTTTGCAAAGTTGGGACTGTATACACTTTCTGAGGATTTTTGACATTGGAGAAGAATGACTATAGGATGATAATTACAGAATTCAGTGAAATTGTCCCTAAAATAGAGCACCTCACTGACCCTTTTCAAGCGCAACCTTGATGAGTGGATGGGAAACCACAAATATGTCCCAGGGGTTCCACCTGTGTCCCTCATTGACAGGGGTGGCAGGTGCTAACTGTGGTTTCTTTTTGGGGATAAACTCTTAGCTAGGTTTGTAAGGGCCCCAGGGCCATTAGCCTAGTAACCTCCTATGATCTTATGTGCAAGGGAATAATTAGTGACTTTTTCTAGATAATGGGTACAAAGTTTTCTTGGATAAATCTAACCAAAAAAAATCTAAATCTAAACAATCAATACATTTCATTTCAGACTATGAAGATACTCAGTGATTGTGCCAAAATTGTTACATCAGCCACAGAAGGGGGTGGCACTTAGCTGAACCTAGAACAACCATCAGGAGAGTTAGAGAATACCAGTAGGATAGGTTTGCAGCCATGCTAAGGTATTCTGAGGGAGGATTGCCAGTGTAGTGGGTTTTAGCTTGTGAAGTAGTTTTTTGATGGCAGAGATGGAATAGGGTTGATATGGAAGACAGACATTTTAGACGATTGCTCTGTGGGGATAAAAGGGTGGGTGGGAGGATGGTTATTTATGAGGGAAGTGATTGAATGTATGAAACATAAGCTGAGCTGATCAGAAATAGGTTAGATATGGTTGGTGATAGAAGGGAGTGGTTGAGCTGGGTGGCCTGGATTTAACAAATTGTTAATGACGGACCACAATTATTTGAAGTTCTTTATGTGGGTAACATGGATTGAAATTTGGTGATTTTTAGCATCTCTGTGATTGATTTTTTTTGGTATGGTTATGGAGCTCTTTGAATTTTTTATGATTGGTCTCTGTTTTATTATGAAGCTAAGATTTCGGGCTTTATCTCCAGCTGTCATAAGTTATTTAGAAGCTTTTGTGAGCCAAGGAGTGGGGTTAAATTTTACTCATTTGTGTCTGGTTGGAGCTAACTGGTTTAATATAGTGAGAAAGGTGTCATTAAAATATGTAACTGAGTCTTCCACTGGAAGGGTTTTGATGATATGACAGTTGTAGACTTTCAGTGTTTCTATGACTGCATCGTTTGTTAAATTATGCTAAGTTGTAGACTGCATTATAGTGGTGGTCTTTTTTTTTTAGTGAGTTGGCAATCCCTTAAGAAACATTGGGAGGTTGTCACTCATAGAGTTTAGCATGTTACCAGAGGAGATAATTTTACTTGGGTCAGATCTGAGGGCCCAAACTAGAAGAGGAGATCCACTGGACTGTTTGCTGTATCTTGTTGGAAAGGTGACAATGGTCCATGTTACACCTGAATTGTGTTAGGTAAGAGTTCTGCTTTTCATAGATGGGAAGCCTATTCGAGGCAAGGTATAATCTCTGAGACATATACCTGTCCTTTCAACATGTCCTATTTATGTTGAAGATGAGGTTTAGGTCCTTAGACTGAGTGATTCTGATGCTATTTGCATAGCCGGCCTTAGGCATATGCCAACTAGTTGGAGTCCTAGGATGCCACTCTAGCAGGGGAGCTTTTCACTAATCTGGATGGTGTAGGTAGACCAGGGTGGGGGCACAGGGTGGTGTTGGGGGGTGCTGTGGAGACATTTTGCCTAGGGCACCAGTTGACCAAGGGCCAGTTCTGCTATTTGTTTTGCAGATGTGTAACAGGTTCATCAGAGTGGGATCGGAGTCAAAGTCAAAGTAAACTTTATTGTCATTCAGATCAACAAATGCAATGTATCATTGGATGAAATGCTGTTGCTTCAGGCTCATGTTCATTGAAAAACAGTTTTCAAAAGAGGGTGAAGGAAGCATATAACAGAAGAAATTCTAGACAGTACAGATATAAATACACACATAGATAACTTACCCACCATCATTTTTAAGCTAGAATAACAGCATAGCATAATTCACAGTATGTCATAGTATGTTACAGAGTATGTCCTGTGGTGAAGAAAAAAAAAACATAAATAAATAAATAAAGATTATTTGTTAAATGTATAAGCATATTCTTTTACATATTTTGAAATAGCTAATTAAGAGAATACAGTTGGAAGGTTGGAATCGCCAAGTTTGTTGGTGGATAATAATAAAAAATACTTTGATTTTAACCTTAAGTTGATTCAGATCGTATTTCTTAGTTATATATTTATGCCCCTGTATTTGTTGTTACATTCAACTTAAACTGGATCAAAATATAATCTGAAAATGTTGAAGAAATGGCACACTTTTCTGCTGCGGAATACCAATCTGATGTACGTACAAGTATCACACACACCACTGTGCTGTAGTTTTGCTTGTTTGCATTAATTATTGAAGCTTCTCTCCTTTTTCATGGACTTAAGCCACACCATGCTTTTGACACAGTTCTTCACTATTTCCTTAGCATCTTTTCCTGTATAATAATTTATTTATTTGTCAGGCCCTTCAACTCTTACACAAAGACCACCTATTTATTTTCTTTCCTACTCTTGAAGTGAAAAACCTGCCATTTCAATGACTGTAAATTGATACATCCATTACTACAGGATTTTGCCCACCAGTTTTCAGTGTCCCTTAACACCAAATTGGAAGGTTTGTACAGTCTTGTTGCAAGCTTTAAAGGTAAGAAATGTTTTACAGTCACCTATCTCATTTTCTACCTCTGCCAGGGTGAGCCATATGCATCCTCACTCACTATCGGAGTCTACACAGGGTCTATGTTCGCGCATCAAATATGGATTACAGTGAATGCCTTATAATTGAATGTGAAACAGCAAAACTTTAACATACCAAAAACATCATAAAGTACTTCATCAAATGGCCATAGTTGGCCAACAACCAGGAAGTACCACCACAATGCATAAGGTAAGCTAAGGAAGCCTTTTGAAATTTGCCCTGTTCCCCACTGTAGTGCGATCTCGGAGTTGGTATATATAGATGGGGGGAGGGGTGCACCAGGTTGGTGGCACAGCACGAAGCATCAGAGACTATCCATGTGCAACTAATAGTGGGCAAAACTGCCTTCCAGTTTATAGCCTGCTATAGACCACCCTCCCAAACCCAAGAACCCCACTCGGCCTTCCTGAGAACACTGGAAAATATGAAGGTCTCTCCAAACACCATTATATTGGTCGACTTCACCTACCCAAACACAGACTGGGAGCATTACTCTAGCTCCAACACCCTAGCCCAAAGGTTCCTAGAATTTATAAACTCAAATGCTATGGAACAACTTGTTACCACTCCCACAAGAGGGAAAAACATACTGGACCTGATCATCACCAACATGGGGACTCTATGCTCCAGACCAGAGGTGTATCCCTCACTGGTAAGATCAGACCATAAACTAATCTCACTGGATATTCACATCCCGACCCCAGCCCCTGCCCAGAAAACCACAGTGAAAAACTTCTCTAAAGCAAATTTCACACTCCTCAAAACCGAGGTGGAATCTTTCAAAGCTCCCGGGTCTGTGGAAAATATGGCCCAGACCGCAGAATCCTTTATAAACGCATTCTATGAACACCTTCAGGAATGCATGGATCATGCAATCCCAAATAAAACCAAGACCCAATCCTCCAAAGGCAGACGTCCTGTCTGGTGGACCCCAGCCATAAACAAACTATACAATAGAAGGAGGAAGCTACTACATGATAGAGCAAAATCCCAAAAATGGAAGGCATCTCTGATCAGTATTAGCAAAAAACTACGGGCACTCATAAAATCATCTAAGGCCAGCTTCGAGAGAAAAATTGCACAGGACACTAAGTATAATCACAAGGCTTTCTTTAGTTATGTTAGGAACCTGGGTGGGAATTCCCAGATATGCTCAGAATTAGTCTAAAATGACACAAAATACACCGAACCCACAGACATTGCCAACATCCTAGCTGACAGGTTCAGCGCAAACTCCCCCCCACCACCAAAAGGGCAAATATCTATCCCAGCAGAGTGCTGCCCCCCCTGACATCTCAGATGCTCAAGTAAGAGCAGCCCTCTCCAAAGCAAAAAAACACAGCATCAATGGGACCAGACGTCCCGGGCCCAAATGTCCCGGGCTGCGTCCTACATGAACTCCAAGAAGAGCTAAACCCAAACATAAAACCACTGTTCAATCTCAGCCTTACTACAGGATATGTACCCAAAGAGTGGCATACAGCAACCATGGTCCCTCTCCACAAAGGTGGTGCCTCAATGGATCCTGGAAACTATCGGCCCATAAGCCTGATTAGCTTGGTCTGCAAAGCTATGGAAAGGATTATCATGGACCTCATAAATAAAGATATTGGGGACCTACAGACACTGGATCCTACCCAGTTCGGCTTTGTTAAGGGCAGATCCTGCCTCTTAAACCTGGTCGATTTCTTTGAAACAGTCACCAAGGCCATTGACGAGGGGAAGGTGGTCCACACAGCCTACCTGGACCTCACAAAAGCCTTCGATACAATACCCCACTCGGGCATTATAGATAAGCTCACCAGCTTAAATATAAACCCCTATGTCACTAAATGGGTTGCAAACTGGCTCAAGGACAGAACCCACATGGTTAGAATTGCTGGAGCTATGTCAGACTCCAAACCAGTTACAAGTGGTGTCCCACAAGGCTCAGTCCTGGGACCTCTCTTGTTCGGTATATATTTCTCGGAGGTACAGGCCAACAGGGAAGGACTGTGGCTGACCAAGTTCACAGATGACTGCAAACTGGGCGCCATAATCGACTCTCCAGCAGACACAAGCATCCTCCAAAAGAGCCTCAAAGAAACAGACAACTGGTGCCAGAGCCATGGCCTCAAGCTAAACGCCAAAAAGTGTATAGTCATCCCCTTTGGCAAAAACAAAGTGCCCACAAATTACCACATAGGTGGTAATCCATTAAGTACAAAAAAAGTAATTAGGGACCTGGGGACCCAAGTTGATAGCAATCTCTCATTTGACAACCACGTGGCCAAAGCGGTTAGAAAAACATTTTATATAGCCCACCTAATCATGAAGGGATTCACATCTAGATCAGGGGAGGTCATCGTGCCTCTTTACTCATCCCTCATCAGGCCCATAATTGAGTACAATGCCCCTTTTGGGATGTACCTTATCAGACACCTGCAGCAACTGGAAAGACTACAAAAGTACCTCACCAAGAGGATCAAAGGGCTCAAACAGATGCCATATGCTTCCCGGTTAAAGAAACTCCAGCTCTACTCAGTGGCATACCGGCTGCTCAGAGGCAATCTGTGCCTGACGTATAAAGCCATGTCCAACTCAGAATTAATGGACATGCTGCACCTCAGAAAATCCAAATCCCATCAAGCTACGCGCTCTAGAGACTTGAACCTCAGCACTGAAATAAATAGGACATGCTGGAGGGACAGATTCATAACCCAGAGGCTCCCTTCACTCTGGAATAAAATCCCAGTCCAGGTTAGGCAGAGTCCCTCATTGACTCTCTTCAAGAGGAATCTTGATGAGTGGATGGGAGATCATAGGTTTACCCCGGATATCACTTCTGTGTCACTGTTAGACAGAGGCACAGTACACTAACCTCGAAAAAGGGCATAGCAAAATTAATTTAAAATGAGTGGCGAAAGCCAAACACACTCTGGCTAGGCTTATAAATGCCCTAGGTCAGATAGCCTAGTATGAACCTATGAAATACTTAAAATAATGCAGTAGAAAAGTTCTGACATCAATACAGAAAAAAAAACTAATCTAATATTCTTAGCTCCTAGCTATATCTAAGAGAAAACACAGTTCTAAAATAAACTTACATATAGAACACAGGCAATGCTGGTGATGTTGGATGTTCTCAAGACAAATGCTAAAATGCTCTGAGTCTCTCTGTCCTTAAATTGATAACACAGTACCACTGACTCATTTCATATTACATCATTATTTTCTGTTTCCCAGGCTAACAGAAGCTCAACATTTTCAGTTTTAACATCTGTTTTGTTATCTTGCACCTGCAGGAAGCTACAGCAATAAAAGACATTCCATATGTAAACTCCAGTAATTATTCCTTAAGTTAAAAAATAGAAAGAATATGCTAACCCAGACAGACTGACTCTGAGCTCTGGAGATCAAAGTTACAAGATTCTTTGCTAATCAGCTTTCTTCCAGCAGAGTGCACTGTGGTTACATTTTTGCAGTTCCACATTTAATACCATTTTCTTCCATTTAAGAGAACAAGCCTGTGGCTTATATTAATATTTACAAATGACAGAATTATCTACAAAATTCTATCTGGCTAGGCTGGCAGCCTTCACCTATCTTCACATATCTTCCCCACTGGAGAACTCAAGCTAGTTTTTCAAGTGACCCTTGAGAAACATTGCTAGAGAGGGTTAGGTCGGTCTAAGTATAGCTTACACCATTCCCTGTCTTGAGAGCCCATCTGCATTGGCATTGTTAATCCCACTGTGGTGCTGCACTGACATATCATATGCTTGCAACCCTAGGCTCCATCTTAGGAACTTGGCATTTTGCTAGCTGTCTCTGTTTGACTATGTTAGGAGATTGTGATCTGTCACTACAGTGAATTTTCTTCCATACAGATAAGGCTGAAGTTTCTGCAGTGCCCACACTATGGCTAGACATTTCTTTTCTTCAGCTGCAAAGCATTCCTCCCTGGGTTGGAGCCTATGCCTGAGATAAATCACTGGGTACTCTTCTCTCTGTGAGGAAATCTGGCTAAGTACAGCCCCCACCCCATGGTTTGAAGTATCCACCTGCGCAACAAATACTTTGCTGTAATCTAGACTGGCTAAAACAGGGGGTCCTCCCAAAGCTTCCTTAAGCTCCTGGAATGCCTGCTCACATACTGTGGTCCACACTACCTTATCTGGTCTGTTCTTCCTTGTCAGGTCTGTGAGGGTAGCAGCTATGGTACTATAACTTGGGACAAACCTTCTGTAGTACCCTGCTGTCCCTAAGAATGCCCTCGCCTGCTTTTTGGTAACAGGGGCAAGCCATGCCTGAATGGCTTCCACTTTGGCAGGTTCTGGCCTGGTCTTATGACTCCCCACTCTATGTCCCAGGTAGGAGACCTCTGCCATACCCACCTGACATTTGCTGGGCTTAATGGTCAACCCTGCCCTCTGTAGTCTGCCCAGCACCTCCCTGACATGTTGAAGGTGCTCTTGCCAGGAATGGCTGTAGATGGCAATATCATCTGGGGAAGCAAGGGCAAACTCACCTGCTCCTGCTAGGATATGATCTACCAGCCTCTGAAAAGTTGCTGGGGCATTTTACATCCCAAAGGGCATCTTTGTGAACTCATACAAGCCAAAAGGAGTCACAAAGGCTGACCTCTCTCTAGCACTGGGACTCAAGGGCACCTGCCAGTAATGCTTGGTAAGATCAATCGTGGTAAGATACTTAGCCCAACTCAGCTGCTCTAGGGCCTCGTCTGTCCTTTGCATGGGGTAAGCATCTTACTCTGTGTGACTATTTAATTTCCTGTAGTCCACACAGAACCTGGTGCTGCCATCCTCCTTTGCCATCAGCACCACTGGGGAGGCCCAGGAAATGTTGGACTCTTGAATTACCCCTAGTTTCAACAGTTCCTGTATCTCCTTCCTCACAGTCCATTTGACTCTCTTAGACACCCTATAAGGGGCCTGCCTAATAGGCCTTTGGGGTCCTGTATCCACCTGGTGCTGCACCAGGTGGGTGCACCTTGGTTTCCCAGTGAACATGTCCCCAAACTCCTGTAACACTGCTTGGATTTCTCAAACCAAGGTAGGAGATAGTTGCTGGGACATTGCTACCCCTTCCACTGAGGTGTCAGTCCAAGCCTCACTGAGAATATCATTCACCAGATCTCCTGCAGACTCCTCCTGCAACCCACTGCAAATGCTCAGCACACGGGCCTCCCTATCATGTTAAGGTTTCATCATGTTAACATGGTACAATTTGTGCTCCTGCCTCCTGCCTAGCAGTTCTACCATGTAGTTAACATCACTTACCTTTCTTACCACCTTGTAGGGTCCCTTCCAAGCTGCTTGCAGCTTGTTGTGTCTGACAGGAATGAGAACCATTACCTGCTGCCCTACAGCATACTCTCTAGCTCAAGCATTCCTGTCATACCATACCTTTTTCTGTTGTTGGGCTTCAGCCAGGTTCTCCTGGGTCAAGCCCATGAGTTCCCTGATCCTTGTCCTGAGGTTTAGAACATATGCCACAACAGACTCCTTGTGAGATTCACACTCACCTTCCCACTCATCATAAATTAAATCTAGAGTCCCTCTCACCCTATGCCCATACAGCAACTCAAAGGATGAAAAACCTGTGGATTCCTGGGGAACCTCTCTGTAAGCAAACAACAGATGGGGCAAATAGTTGTCCCACTCCGTCTTAAACTGGTCTGCAAATGCCTGTAGCATGGACTTGAGTGTAGAGTTTAACCTGTCAACAAGGCCATTAGTCTGAGGATGGCAGGGGGTGGTCTTCAGGTGCTTCAACCCACAGTACTTCCACAGACAAGCCAGCAGGTCTGACATGAAATTGGCACCTCAGTCAGTATTTCTTTTGGGAACCTACCCTGTTGAAAGTCTGTAACAAAGCATTTGCCACCTTTTCTACCTTAATGGAGGACAGAGCCACTGCCTCAGGGTATCTTGTAGCATAATCTACTACCACTAGGATATACCTTTTCCCTCTGGAACTTGGGCTACTCAGAGGCCCCACAATATCCATAGCTACCCTCTGAAATGGATCCTCAATCACAGGTAAAGGCACTAAAGGAGCTCTCACCTTGTCTCCCGCCTTGCCTACCTTTTGGCACTGCTCACAGGTCCTGCAGTACCCTGTTACATCTCTGGAAATTCCAGGCCAGTAGAAGTTATGCATAATACGTCTCTTTGTACATTTTATGCCCATATGACCTGCAAAGGGAATATCATGGGCTATGGCTAGAAGCGCCAGATGGTAGGCTGTAAGCACTACCAACTGCTGTACCCTCTCATCTTCTAGCCCTCCCTCAGGGATCCACACTCTGTACAGTAACCCTTTGACCCAGTGTACAGATTCCCCCTTCCATTGAGAATCAGGTGCCTCACTAGCTACCTGCCTCAGGCCTTGCATTGTAGGGTCAGAGAGCTGAGTCTGACTCAACTTTCTGTTTGTAACCATTCCCAGCTCCACTTCCACAGGAAGTCTGACATCCTCTGATGGTGGTGCCTCACTGTCAGCCTGGGTACTTCTACTCACCTCTTCCTTTGCAGTCACTCTGTCCAAGGGAACATCAGTACCCCCAAGCAGCTGTGGCTCACCTTCAGTCTCACCGCTACAGTATAGTTTCCTCCATGAAGTAACCACCTCACCAGTCCTGTCTGCAAGTATGCAGTTGGTCTGGGTCTCCCCCAGGCTACCAGACTCTCATGCTTGTCTCTAAGCCTGACTGTGTGCAACTGCATGAGCACATAGTGCTGCATTATCAAAATCATTCCCTATCAGGACATCTGGTGGGATATCCTCAAACATACCTACTTGCTGTTTTCCTTTTCCACCCTCCCAGTCAAGGTTAACCGTTAACCCTAGGCAAAGGTATTTGGAATGGGGTCCCTCCTAAAGCTCTGACTATAGTAGATTGCCTAGGTAAGTAGTGTTCCTCTGTAACCATTGCAGGCTTTACAATGGCTTTACATCTGTATGCCACATGGCCCCACTGGTTGCATTCAAAACATTTAACCCTAGGTCCTGGATGTGTACCTGGACTAGTGGCTTCTCCTGCTACTGGAAGATTCTGTTGGGTCATCCTGTGGTGCCCACCATGGGTTCCTTTAGACCCATGAGCAGTACTGGGGGTCCCTTTCCTGTGCAGGGATGCCCTGCTTGCCATCTATTGGTCTCCCTTCTTCCCCAACTCATCTGAAGTAGCACATTGTCTATCAGCTAACCAGATCCTCATGTCCTCAGGCAAAGTGCTAAGGGCTTGTTCCCTCACCAAAAGGTCTACCAGCCCTTTAAAAGTGGTGACCTGACATCCACTCACCCACCTATGAAAATAAGTGCTCACTTCAACAACATATTCACACACACTTTTATCTTCCTTGTGTCTCTGCTCACAAAACTACTTTTTCCTATAAGTTTCAAGTGTTAGCTTAAAGCATACTAACAAGCAGTTCTTAGTAGTATAATCAAAACATTCCTGAGCAGAAATTTTAGACAACACAGTTACAGCTTTACCATGGAGTAAGGTGGTCAGGAACTGTACCCAGAGCCTTTAGACAACATCATACTGTTTACATACCCTCTCAAACATATGAATAAAACTATCAAAATTATTCCCCTCTTTAAACTGCGGAAGACATTTACTGACCTTTTGTGCTTCCGGGGTCCGGTTACTCCCCTCCCCATTACCTCCATGACTCTGGCAAAGAGTCAGCATCTCCTTTTCATGGTGCCTCTGCCGCTGCTTTTCCTCAACTTCCAGGCATAGCAGTTTCTCATTCTCCTCAGCCTGCAAATGTTGCAGTTTCTCATTGTCCTCACTCTCTAGATGTCTCAGTCTCTCAGCTGCTTCTGTTTCCAAATGCCTGGCCTCCAACTCAAGTCTCTTTAGCTCCAGATGGATTTTTAAGTCCTCTGCAGAAAGGTTGAGCTGTCCATTCTCTGGGTGTGGTACATTTCCACTGCCAGTATGATTTTCCTCCTGGTTTCTGTTTTCTGATGCAGTTGTGACCAAAGCTGCAATCATGTCTGGCTTAGTCAGGTTTCCCTGCACCAGTCCTTTAGCCTGGCACATCTCAGACAGCTGGCTCCTTGTCAGCTTTCCGTACTCCTCTGCTGGCATGCTGCCTGCTCTCCCTGACTAACTAAGCTAACAAAAGAAATAAAACAGTTGTGATCTGAACTCTGAGTATTCACTGCATGGCTGATTTAGAGTACAAAAACACCTTCAGTGATCACTGTAACAAGCTACGGGAATTCACACTACCCACACCACTACAAGCCAAGTAGTATTTGCCAACCAATTAATATGTTGTCTGGATATCCCACCACCACCAAACAATTAATATGTGATGCCTGTGCACTGGCCCAGCAATCAAGGAGCCTCAATTCTCTCCACTAACACCAGTGAGGGGTATCCATATAGGGAAAGGATAATAAATACACACACAGTAAAGTACAGTTTCCCTTAAGAGCACACAGAGATCACAGTCAGTCTGGGGCTGGTTTCTCCCTTTCTCTCCAGGTCCCCAATAAGACTCCCTACTGGCACAACTATAGGGACCAGATCTCAGCCTAGTGGGAAAACTAAACCCTCCAGCACCTGCTCTGTCCAGCCAGTGCTTCGTGTCCCTGCCCAAGTAGCTGACATACACCCATTTTGAGATTATAAGAGTTATATACAACCACAGACACTCCTGGGGAAGCCTCGCAGAGGTTCTCCAGCTGTGCCCCTTTTACCTAGACTGTACGGTAGTACCACTTGCCACCACCCACTAATATTTATCAGCTACTAAAAGGCCCTTATGAAAGGGTGTCCAATTATACTGTGCAATATTATTATCCAAATGGTAAGTGCAACTGAACAGTCATGGCTTATTGGAGTGGCTTGGCCAGTACCACTATATACAAGCAATGTACTCTAGAGCTTAAATTATCTCTACACAAAACAGCCACAGTTGGAAGGTTTAAAAATATTTAATAATAAATAATAAAAACACACAACAATACTTCTTACTACACGTTGCTAGTCAAGAGTTCAGAGATCACAGCGAAATACTTAAAATAACACAGTAGAAACGTTCTGACATCAATACAAAAAAAAACAACTCTAATCTTCTTAGTTCTTAGCTATATCTAAGAGAAAACACAATTCTAAAATAAACTTGCATACAGAACACAGGCAGTGCTGGTGATGTTGGATGTTTTCAAGACAAATACTAAAATGTTCTGAGTCTCTCTGTCCTTAAATTGATAACACAGTACCACTGACTCATTTCAGATTACATCATTATTTTCTATTTCCCAGGCTAACAGAAGCTTAACATTTACATTTTAACATCTATTTTGTTATCTTGCACCTGCAGGAAGCTACAGCAATAAAAGACATTCCATATGTAAACTCCAGTAATTATTCCTTAAGTTAAAAAATAGAAAGAATGTGCTATCCCAGAAAGACTGACTCCGAGCTCTGGAGATCAAAGTTACAAGATTATTTGCTTATCAGCTTTCTTCCAGTAGAGTGCACTGTGGTTACATTTTTGCAGTTCCACATTTAACACCATTTTTCTTCCATTTAAGAGAACAAGCCTGTGGCTTATATTAATATTTACAAATGACAGAATTATGTACTAAATTCTATCTGGCTTGGCTAGCAGTATCCACATATCTTCGCAGGCTAAGTCAGGAGCAGAGTATGCCATAGTGACCTGTACATATTCACAGGACAGGTAAATGGACACAGGGAAAATCAAATCAAGGTGTAAAGCATAAAGTAACAGTAATCCTTCTCTCCAAATGGCAACGCCCAATCTAGTAATTTAATAATGTATGATGGTTTGTAGCATGCAATACTATACACATTAACCCATTTCATTCTACTCCATTTCATACTTAAACTTTCTTATCTGTTCAGAAATCATGCATTTTACCAACTTTCATATACTGGTTTAACCATTTTAGCAAAGAAAGATTGAGAGGCTATGCCCATCTACTCCTGCTTACATTAGTTACATCATTACCCACTTCTCTTATGCAGTAAGCCGATGCTTCCTCCTCCAGTCTTTATTTTCTTTTACATCCCTATCTAAACCCTCTCCTGTCTCCTTTACATATATTGCTGAGCTAACCTCATCCCTTCAGCTTTACCTATCCATTCCCTGAGACTATTCTTTCACAGTACACTGTATGCCTTCCATTTATATACAGTGGCTATAAAAAGTTTACACACCCCTGTTAAAATGCCAGGTTTTTGTGATATAAAAAATGAGACCACAATAAATAATTTCAAAACTTTTCCCACCTTTAATGTGACCTATAACCTGTAGAATTTAATTGAAAAACAAACAAACCTGTTAGGGGAAAATATAAAAAATAAAAAAAGTACAATAAGCTGCTTGCATAATTGTGTACAACCTTAAACTAATACTTTGTTGGCTCTTATTTACAGCCTAAAAAGTATTCTGCATACACACACAGTCAGGCATTTATATATGTGTATATATATATATATATATATATATATATATATATATATATATATATATATTATACATACACGCACACATTTCATAGATATATATATATATATATATATATATATATATATATATATATATATATATATATATATATATATATATATATATATATATATATATATATATATATGTATACAGACACACACACATCTGCATTGAGTTTATGATTGCAGCATTTTGGTTTATGGTGAATTTGATCAAAAAGAAATTTGTTGTCCTGTTTCACTGAAATGTTTTTAAATGAGATTATGTAATAGTGGGTAAAGGAGTTTGTTTCTTTCTCCATTGTTATGTGATGTCAATGTCAGTATATTTAAGTAGCAGATGGAGTGGGGGGTTCAAAGAGTCACTCGTACGGTCAGGATAAAACAGACGAGCATTTGTGGGTTCTGTTCAGGCAGCTTTATTATGTACAAACACATCAGGATTGAGGCATAATAACTTTAACTAAGATAAACATGTAAAAAAACTAACTGTCACACTCATACATGCTCACTCTCTGGCTGCACTCTCAAAATGGCATTGAAGCTAGCATGTGCTTGTTGTTTATATGCACTTGCTGTTTTGAAATGCTTCTTAAAGGTACAGCACATGCACACTATTCTACATCCTCCCTCTTTGAGAAATGAGTCATCCAGTATTGACAACATTAATTGACATGCAATTGATACAAATTATTCTTTGACATGTAGTTATACAGAAATAAATACATATAGACAATTATGTCCAGGTTGCTGTGTATTTCACACTAAGTCTGGAAATACGACCAAATCATGTGACATAAAAATTAGAATTAGGTCTAGCAACTGGGACTATCACTGCTGAATGCTCAATTTTGGGGACATCAGCAACAACATCAGGAATTGAAGAAGACGTTAAGGCACATTCTGTAACAGGAACATTGTCTGAATTGTTCTGAGATCTAGAGTCTGTATCACAGGAACAATGTTGCAATATCAATTCAGATACAGGAAGAACATGTCTGCAATTTTTCCTGTACTCCATACCCTCAAATTCTGCGAAGAAGGATCTCTGCTCAGCAAATATACTTGTTACCTGACCGATCCGATCGAAAACTTTCGCCGTTTGTATACTCACTGTCTCTCCTTCTTTCAATGGACGAAGAAATCTGCTCAATTTATCATAGCTGGACTTCTGGAAAGAACACTTTATGTATAGTTGGGCTCTGATTGTTCTGTTGTTGCTTGTTTTAGGCCTCAACAAACTGGAACTGATAGACGATGTTGTCCTGGTTTGTCTCGATAGAAGTCTCTTGAGCAGGCGAGCCAAGTATATCATCACGGGCTATGTTTCTGAGATTGAGTAAATTCAAAAAGACATTGGTATTATCATGCTTTGACTTCTCTAGTAACTGCTTTGCACTCTGTGCTGCACGTTCAGCTAGTTCATTTGACTGTGGGTATTCTGAACTACTAGTAACATGTACAAAGTCCCATTCTTTTGCAAATTCCTGAAACAACTGACTTGTAAATTGGGTACCATTGTCAGAAATAACTTTATGTGGACTACCATGGACTGAGAAATGATGTTTCAACTTAGTGATAACAGCAGTGGACATTAGATTAGGTAGTAAATCAATCTCAAACCAGTTTGAATAAGAGTCTGCCAGCACTAAGTAATGCTGATTTTTCCACCTGAAATATATCAGTGGCTACTGTTGACCAAGGTAGTTTGGGAATTTGACTTAGCTGAAGTGGTTCTTTTTGCAAATGCGGTTTAGTACTATTGCATACTGAACAAGAAGAAAGTACTTTATCAATGTCCTTTGCTACAGAAGGCCAAAATACAAGTCCTCTCACCCTTCTTTTAATAGGTTCAGAACCTGGGTGACCACGATGCAAAATCTGGATATATTCACATTGTAAGGAAGCAGGAGCAACAATTTTGGGACCTTTGAAAATAATGCCATCTTCCATCAACATCTCATCTCTGTAGGGAAAATAGGCTTGCACTGCAGATGGTACTACACTAAATTCCTTTGACGGCCATCCAACATTAATGTAGTGGCCGAGCTTTTGCAAAATTGGATCAGTCTTTGTATGATCTCTCAGCTCAAGTCTCGTGGCAGAAAAATTACACACTTCCATGACATCAAAGTCAAAATTCTCTGCATGAAGCTGTTCTGTTGGATTTCTGGGTGATCTGGATAAGGTATCAGCCAGATAAAGAAGTTTGCCTTTTGTACAGATCATTTTGAAGTTGTACTTTTGCAATTTGAGCATCATTCTTTGTAATTTCGCTGGAGCTGAATGCATAGGCTTCTTTAAAATAGTGACTAGAGGTTGATGCTCACTCTCAATCTGAATAGCTCAACCATAAATATAATCATGAAACTATGAACATGCGAATACTATTGCCAAAAGTTCTTTCTCAATTTGAGCATATTGCATTTCAGTTTTGGTAAGAGATCTAGATGCATAGTCTACCGGTCTGCCTTCTTGAAGAATAACTGTGCCAAGACCAAATTTTGAAGCATCACAGGAAAGAGTGACTGGTTTATTGACATCATAGCATCTTAATGTGGGTGGGGTGTCAATTTTCTACTTAAGGTCTTCAAATGCTCTCTGGTGCTGTTCCAACCAAGATCATGTAACATTTTTGCATGCTAGCTCTCTCAAAGGTGCTGTCAACTCACTGACTTCTGGTATAAACTTGCCTAGATAGTTGACCATGCCAAGAAAATGTTGTAGAGCTTGAACATTATCTAACGCTGGCATCTCAGGAATGGCTGCTTGCTTGGTTGGGTCTGGTTGCAAGCCAGTGCTAGTAAATAAATGACCTACATATGTAACTTCTGGTAGTCTAAACTTGCACTTCAGAAGATTAAGCTTCAAGTTCACTTCACGTGCTCTGTTTAGAACTTCCTAAGGTTTCTGTCATGCTCTGCTTCACCACTGCTTCCAACCAATAAATCATCTACTATTATGGCACAATGACAACCCAAAAGAAATTTGCTCCATTGCAAGCTGAAAGACTTCACTTGCAGAATTTATTCCAAATGGCATCCTGAGGAATCTATATCTTCCAAATGGGGTACTGAAAGTAGTCAGTAGTGAAGATATGTGATCAAGCATCACTTGCCAAAATTAACTTTCTGCATCCAAGACAGAAAAAAACAGTGGCATTCAGTATCAGGGATCTGACTTCCTCAACTGTGCGCATAGGATAATGTGGTCTCTTTAATGCTTTGTTCAAATCTCTTAGGTCAATACGTATTATGATTTTGTCTGAGCCATTTTTGTGTGCTGCTACCATGGACGACACCCATTCAGTTGGTTCTGTAACTGGACAAATTACACCTTGCTGCACCATTTTATCCAGTTGAGCTTTGACTTTATCCTTTATAGCTATCAGAATGTTTGTTGCCAGTCTGACCACTGGACTGACCACTGGGTCTAACTTCATAGAATATACAACTGGAAATTTGCCCAACTCATCATCGAAAACATCATCGTACTCTGAGAAAATAGCTTCAGTAAAATTGGAACTAGGATATGTGCTTATATGATGAACTTCTTTGGTTAAGGAAAGCAGATTCATTCTCAAACTGTCTCTGAGACCCAATAATGACTGCAAAGGTCTTTGGACTACATAGAATAGTAAGCTGTAGTAGTTCCTAGCCAAATAACATGAAAGCACTACTGAGCCTTTGGTATGAATTTTTTCACCTCCATAAGCAACAAGTTTAGCACAACTAGCCACGTTAAGTTGCTCACCAGCTCTCACCTTAGCAAAAGTGTCTGCTGACATAACATTACACTTTCAACCAGTGTCTACTTTGAACTCGGTGGTTTTACCATTGATCTGAATAGTACAAAACACTTTGTTCTTTGCCAACAAATTTACTGCATCAACCTTTTCACCAATTGCTGGCAAACTATCTACATAGAAAGTAGAATTGCAGCTCTCTACATGATCTACTTGCCTTTTTAAGTGACCCTTCTTTATAACTGTGTGAGGGTTACTTGATTTGCAAAACTTTTGAAAATGGTTCCATTTTTTACACTTGTGGCACTGCTGACCAAATGTTAAGCATTTTTCTCTTTTGGACTCCTGACTGGCACCACAATTGCGACAGTTAACAATAAAGCTTGATTTGGGTTTTTCTGACTCACCCTTATACTGCAGTGAAAATGTCCTTTTCTTAGAACTTGCTGGAAAACTACGAGTTTTACCTACCACAATCCCAGGGGTTACAGCTGCCATGTGCTTAGGCTTGCTTCTGCTAGCCATGTGTTTCATGCTGTCTACATTTGATCTGGAGCCTACTGAGACCATGCTCTTATCACTTGCAAGCATACTCGTGTGCCTTTCTGTAACAGCATGGATTTAACAAATCTCAATAGCTTTGCTCAGAATTAAATCATTTTCGAGAAGCAAAATCTTTCTCACTGCAGCACTACTAATACCACACACAAATCTGTCCTTTATTAACTCATCTTTTAAGTCACCGAACCTACACATTTTAGCTTTGTTTCTCAAGTCAGTAATATAAGCTGCAAAAGTTTCTCCTGGCCTTTGATCTCTTGTGTAAAACAAATGCCTCTCTACTGTAAAATTTGTCTGGGGGGGGTTACACTTTTTCCTGAATTTGCATTTCAAACACTCATTGTCTTCCCTTGATTCAGCCTGTACAACAATATGATGGTTTTCACCGGGTTCCTATCACGAAATCGAACGTTAAGAACACCAAATACCGGAAGGCCAAACTTGGTAGTTTGAAAGGTGAGAATGTCGAAGCCGTTGAAACCCGAATTCCTTCCCAGGGAAAGAATTTGGTTGGCCGTTTCTGCGGCTTCAGCATTTTCGGACTGGGTCAAGGTAAGTGTACGAACGGGTAGTGATGGACTTTAGGGTTAGGGCGCTGATCAGGTAAGTGTGCGATAGTGCCGAACTTTAGGGTTAGGGTGCGGGTCAGGTAAGTGTGCGGTAGTGATGGACTTTAGGGTTGGGGCTGGGTTAAGGATATTGCATAGATAGTGGTGTATGCTAGGTTTAGTGTAGGCTTTGAAGGTGTTTGGTGTGATTGTGTTATGTGTGTGTTTTTCGGAACAACAAATTTTTTCCCTGGGAAAAAAAATCGCTGTTTTCAAGTTTTGATGTTATCCAAATTCAATCTTCCAAGTTCAAACTTATGGTGTTCAACATTTTGGAAGTTTGATTTCGTGATATAGACTCTTTTCACCTTCTCCTTCATATACTGATGGTGCGTGCACAAATTAATGCTCTCTTTCAATGGCCTCTGACCCAGCTAGGTTTAGCTAAATGAATGCCCTGGTGTGTGCATCTTTGTCAGAATAAGCTGCTTGTATAAAAATATTGTAGTCTTCCTCAAATATTCTCCAATTCTCTGCAATATTTTAATCAAATACAAGCAATGATGGTTTTCCAAATCTGTCTGCCATGCCAACAAATTACAGTAAAATACAATGTAACCCAAATCCATTTTAACTTTACTAACATGCACACTTGCACATATGCCTGAAATTTATGCCAGCATTTGTAACTATGCCCAATAGCACAACAAGCCCCCGATCAACTGAACTTTTGGAAATAAGTCTCCTGGGCACAAGAATAATCTTGAAATCACTGTACTGTAAGAAATCACCTCTTATCAGTGTAAGAAACATTTCAAAATAACAGCACTGTGTGAATAAACTGGGCAGAAGAAGCTCAGAGTAAAAACATTTCAAAGTAATTGCACTTTGCGAATAAACAGTACACAGTACACTGAAACTCTTCCAAAATGGTTGTACTTTGCTAAATAACTCATTACAGTGCAAGAAACACTGTGTAATGGTGACACTTTGCGAATAGACACACCCAGCACAAGAAACTTTTCAAAATGACTGTAATTTTGACTGCACTTTACGAAATAGTTGCACTTTCACACAAATAAACTCTTCAGAATAAATGCACAGTAATAAGCACACACTGCAGGCACTTTTACATACTTTGAAATACTTCGAATAACTCTAATTATGCCCTTAATAGGTTCAATCAATGCAAAATAGTAGTTTATGCTAAAACATAGCAGTTTGCCTTGCTTTATTTATGCTTAATGTGCCCTTTTTACCCTCATTATATTAGTTTTGCTCATTTTATCTTTTTTCATGCCCACTGTACTTTTCTTATGCTCCTTTTACTCTAAACATGCTCTTTTTGCTTTAAACGTTTGTTTTCCAATTCCAAGGTAATTCCAAACCCTTTATGTGCTTTTCTGATATTTTTTTTATTGGATATCTTCATTTTAAACATTTTGTTTAATTAATAAACTTTTTGTGCCTCTCACTTGTTTAATAATGTGGTTTGTGCCCTTGTAATGCGACATTTTATCTTTTTTTTATAAATTAAATCGTTCAAGCAAGTTTGCATTACCTTTGGTTCGTTTCTTGCCCTTTTTGTGCTTTGTTCTCTTAGTTTACCTTCCCTCTTAATCCTGTTCCTTGTAGCTCTGAAAAGCAGTCTCTGGAATCTCGGTTCTGGCACCATGTCGCTTGTTCAGTCAGGATAAAACAGACAAGTATGCATGGGTTCTGTTCAAGCAGCTTTATTATGTACAAACACATCAGGATTGAGGCTTAATAACTTTAACTAAGATACATTTGTAAACAAACTATCACACTCATACATGCTCACTCTATGGCTATATTCTCAAAATGGCACTGAAGCTAGCACATGCTTGCTATTTATATGCACTTGCTGTCCTTTTTAAAGGTACAACACACGCACACTACTCTACACAAGGTTTTACTTTTTTCATTAATTGTGTGACCATGTTTTTGCAAAATGTTTTTCATTTGTTTATTTGTATCTGTGTGTGTATATATTCATTACATACATTACACAAATCTATATACCAAACACAGGGATTGGGAAATGGAGGATTCAAGGGCTAAGATTATTCAGAAAGACTAGTGAAAGTATGAAAGTATATGCATGCATGTAAATATATATATATATATATATTTATATATATATATATATATATATATATATATATATATATATATATATATATATATATATATATATATATATATATTTTTTTTCCCAATCCCTATGTTTGGTATATAGATTTGTGTAATGATGCTGATGGAGTTCAGTCTGGAATATTACATAATGCTGAGTCATTATATTTCTCCAAATATATGTTATTGTACATTATTTTCATCACTTTTTTTTCTACAAATGTTTCTGTCTCGCTCTATTTTCCACTTCATTTGGATAATCCAGTAATCTGCCCCTCTATTTCTCTTTAAAGGTACATTGGATTTAGTGTTAGCATCTGTTTCTGTCTTTATCATCAACGCTTCTTCTATCAAATATTTAGATATCATCTTTGTTTAAAAAGGGAAGTGTTGCTTTTTCTATAATATTGTGTATTGGTCCTCAAACATCTGAAGCTGAGGACTGAAAAGTTCTATCAGAGTTAAGGACCATAAAAAGGTTAACAAATAAATAAAGAACTTTCAGAGCTTTGCTAAACTTAATCTTCCCCCTTGGAAAAGAGCTATTACATATCAGCATCATACCTACGGATGTTGCATTGTGGTAACTATCTTTCATAAATAGTACCAGAGAGCAATAATAGCTCCTTGTTACAATTCCTAACACATAGCACTGATTGGCTGGCATTCAAACAATCATGATCTCCATATTAGCAAATTGCAGCTTCTTAATTTGTTGGCAATACGTCTTGCAGCAACTAATTAGCCCGTCAACAAAAATACCAATTATGCCCCCTAACATCTTTCTCCTGCTGTAGCAACACACTAAGATTCTTAGAGGTGCACTACTATGATCACATACGTCTAAATTTGACATTCATTTCAAGAGACCATATAGACAGAGGGACATCAAGATGATTGCAAGTATGTAATGGTCAGGGTTGTGAGAGTGGTATGTCTCAGTAAGTGCACAGGTGTCTGCATTCTCCTGAGTAAGGAGAGCTTGCAGGGAGTGGAGCTTCTTGTTAAGACTCCTGGCATTGAGCAGAAGCACCTTTAGATGTCCTAGATTTTCCTATGTTGAAAGGTTTGCCAATTCAGCATTGCCTTAAAAAAGCTCCATGGAGAACGATAATAATTTAGCCACTGTTCAAAAGTCTATAGAGGACAGGTGCAGACCATCACTGGCAACACAATGTTGTTTGTTAACCATATCCTCCCTTGCTAATAAATATTGTGTCCCCCTTGAATGACATCAGAAGCTAAGCCATTACTAAAATCAGCCATCTTCTGTTTTTATCGTGGCATCATCCTTGTTAAAGGTAGAATGCTGCTCAGTTCTAGGCACATATCAGCCTTTGACACATAGTCGAAGAGCTTCATAATGTTTCTCTTTATATAGTGTAGGGTGGTATGTCTCAGGTCACTTACACCTTCTTGGACTATGACTGAATCATACTGATAACTGTGATGCAATGACTTGCGTGCGTAACTTGATGGATCCTGTCCCCTGAAAAGCAACTGACTATTATTTTCATCTTGTTCAGCCTGGTGAGTGGAGCATCAGTATGTCATATAGTGGAGGTCCCCTATTACTAGCATCTTGGATAGTGTATTCGCTTGCCTTATGAGCTTGGTAGTTGAGGCTCTACTGGGTGTGGCTGTATGCGCAGTGTTACGTGTTGCTACTCCTTAGTGCTTTTGAGTTTGCTGAGGATAATTTTTGCAGGTAGAATCACTGAGAGGTCTTTGGGGTTTGGGAAGATTACATTTAGGTGTCTCAGCATTAGTAAGTCTATGTGTGGGGTGTGCACTATCTGTGTTGGGTGTAGCATGTATGTTTCTAACAACTAGATTGTTATTTTGAGTGCTTGTACGTGAGAGTTTTGACTATAGAGACATTTCTTGCATACTGTCAGTGAACATTAGATATTTGTTACATTGTCTAAAGCTACCCATATCCACCAAACTGGCTGCAGAGAAATTGGGGATGTGCATATCCATGATGTCAGGTCCTATACTGAGTGAGCAACAAGGGTGTGGTCTACAAGAAATTAATAGTGGGATGACTAATGGTGCTTTTGGGACTAAAACACTAAACTAGGTAGGCCATATAATACTACATTCAATAAGCAGTGCTCCTCAACACACAAATTAGCTGCTCTGCACTACCCAACACGCAAAGTACTTGCCATATACTAGCCAAGTTACTGGTACAGTTTCAGAGGTAGTTTTATAGGGAAATTTTTTTCTTTTTAGTCTATACAGCGCACTACTAACCATTGCTGCACAATGAGAAGTGACATACAAACGTGGTGAATTTAGACAGGCACTTAAATCCTTAAAGCACAGGAAACTAGCTTCTAAGTCTTCTGGCCAGCAAAGCAACTACATGTACAGCTTTATTATGTGTTTCTCATCTCACATACACCAGGCCACTCCCTACTGCCACTAGATGGACTATCCCAATCCTATTAAGTAAATCACAAAAAAGATTGCTTGAGAGTGTATGCTGCCAAAAAACCATAGCTCTCAACCTTACATCTCTAAAACGAGACACACGGCAGCTCATAATGTGGAACAAATGTGCAAAATGTGGAACACCTGGTAGCAGCTCACTTACAACTTCAACTAGGAAGGTCACAAGATGGTTAAAATGTGCTTCTTTAACGTTAGATAAAGTTATTTTGATGAATTAATATGATCCAGTACTATTTACCATGGAAAAAAAATTTCTAACACTAAATATGTGACAGACCCCTTTGATGTGGAACTTTGAGGAACATGGAATTTTTAGGATCCAAAATGAGGAACATTCCTTGTAATGGGTACACTTGACAAGTATGCAAAAAACAGCTTTAGCAAACTAGCTATACAAGGCAATTTCAAACCAGTCAGACTGCAGTAAGACAGTTTGAGCAAATACAGTAATTTCAGCCTTAAATGTAAAAATAAAAGTAGAAATCAGTAGTCGATCTCTTAAATAACTTCTAGAAGTATGACATTTAAATATAATTACTTAGCTTTTCCCCATATGGCATGTGATACAAGGAAATCACTTCACAGGCACAGGTGAGAATGCTAAGCATTGCTGAACTCTGTGGGAATGAGCCAAGAGCTGCACAAATGCCTCATATTTATACAGGAACCTCAAACCACAAGAAACTGGCTTCTAAGCTCTCTGGCCAATAAAATGATTACACTTACAGCTTTCTTGTGTATTTCCCAACTCAAAAAACAAACCAAAAGGTTCCGAACCAGCAGGTGTAAAACTCCAAAGGTTTATTAGAAAATGTAAAAGTAAAGCGCTTTTCGTCTCCCTTAGTAGGAAGACTTCTTCAGACAAAGTAAAAAATCATCAAACACAATTTAAAACCCCAAAAAAGGGGTGTGTGTTACAAAATTACAAACAGCTGCCTTAATTGAACCCACTGACATACCTTCACATTTAAAGTTGTATTACATTAAAAGCATAAATAAATGTCCACTCAGTGTAGACAGGGTGTCAAACATAAAAAAGTTTTCAAAAAAGAAACATGAACTTGATAAAAGTAACCAAGAATGTCTTAGTGAAGATTCATGAACCTAATCAAGTGTAAATACTGTTTGTTTCCCTTAAAATACATTTTAGCAAACAACTTTTCATAGGGTAAAACAAAACTCCTACAGAATCTTGTGATTAAAAAGAAAATAAAATGAAGTAATGCTTGCAACCAAATATAATATCCAATCCTTAACAGAAAAGGTAGTAAGGAGTACACATCTCTAATGCATAATGAAGAATCAATAATAAATGAATAAATAAACAGTGAAACTCAACTAGGAGTCTGAAATAAGTGGAATTTCAAAGGCGTTTCTAATAAAAGAAATGTTATTTCTAATATTAAATAACCGAATATGTTTATTTCTGTGTTAAAAATCTAACACAGAAATTGCTTGTCATTTCAACGCCAACAGAATGCAACAACAGTATATGAAAAATAATTTTTTTTTTTAAATGTTCCTTGAGCAATGGGTAAAGCACCAAGCTGTGATGAGAACACTTTCTAAGCTTTAGTGTGCAAAGTTGTAGCAGCCAAAACAAGTCAAAATGCAGCTGTTTCAGAAAAAATATTGCAAGGCATCGCGTGAAAGACATGTCTAAATCAAAACAAACAAATCACCGTATTCACAAGACGGTACTTCATTCAAGAACCGTGCAGGTACTAAACATGCGAAAAAGGCGGATAGCCAAACAAATGAAAAATCAGTTCACAATCGTGCCCATGGATATGGCACATTGTTCTGCAAATGAGTTTGTACTGTGTGTGAAAAAGGTAATAAATAAAGTAGCAGAAGACAAAAAAAAAAAAAAAAAAAAGAAAGAAACGCAACACCTAAGTAAATCCACAGCTGTTGGTGTTCAATGACATTGACAATAAGTAAACATAGCACTTCAAAATACCGTGGGTCTAAACATTAAGGTCTCGTTGCTTACACAAAAAGGTGTATGTGTCTAGAAATAAGCAAAAATCAAGTCAGACCACAATGCAGAACCTGACAAAAATAAAACATACAAATCCTGAATGAAACTATGCAAAATGAAAATAAAAATAAAAATAAAATAAAATAAGGTATGGGTCAAAGTACAGCGAAGCGCTGCAGAGGTCAGAAAACCAATGTTTCTCAAGTTAAACATTTGTGAATTAAGGTTTAAAAACCAGACTTGAGGTTTAAGTAATGATGAAATAATTCTTATCTTAGCAGGCTTCTTAACTTAAAACACAAGTCAAAGAAGTAACTTCGTTCAACCCTGGTGACGTGTAAGAGTTCATTTTAAGTTGCCAAATGAGTACCTTTTTTTCTAATAACAATTGTTGGAGTCCTCCTCTTTCATCTGTAAGTACCTGGTCTATAACTTTAAAAAGGAAAGCGTGAGAAGGTTTGTTATTACAATGTCTTGCAAGGGCGTTAGTGTTGCTCTTCTTCCTAATGTGGTACGTATGTTCATAAATTCTCTCTTTAAGTTTTCTGTCAGTCTTCCCTATATAAAAGGCAGGGCATGACTGGCTCACAGCTAAATACACCACTGATTTTGAGTTACAATTGTAACGACCCTTTGTTTTAAACAGACGTTGCTTCACTATACATGTGGACCCTGTAGATATAAATTTACAATAGTTACATGTCTCACATTTGTATGTGCCTTCAGTTCTAGTATACTTTATTGAAGGTTTTTCCATAATGTTTTTGAGGTTTCTGCCCTTTCGAAAAATGATAACAGGTTTGTCCCCTATTTTCTCCGTGAGTTCTTTTTCAAAAGATAACAACTGCCAATTCTTTCTAAGTACATTGCTAATATATTTAGCTTCTAATGAAAAATAAGTAATGAAACTTTTTTATTGTACTTCTCTTGGGAAAAAATGGTTTGACCCATGCTAGAAGAGTGGACACCAAGAATCTGTAATGTGACTTTATCTGACTCTGCCAGGTTCATGTTGGTTTGTTTCAAAATCAGAATGGGATTGAAAGAACCCAAACCCCTTTTCCTACAAACTTCTCCTATTGTGTCATCCACCAGTGATTCGGGGTACCCACGACTCATAAACATGCATTTCAACAAGGTACATTCCTCGTTGAAGGCGGAGTCTTCAGTAGTCATTCTTGCCGCTCTAACTAGTTGGCCCTTTAAAACAAATTTTTTCTGGTGTAGCGGGTGGCAACTAGAAAAATGTAACATAGTGTTAGAGTGAGTGGGTTTCCTGTAAGTTTTAGCAACATAACCCCTGTGGATGTTGTCTCTCTTCAATTCAACATCCAAATAGTTAATGGTGTCTTCACCAAAGGTAAATGTGAATTTCAAAAATGGAGTGCTGTTATTTAAAACCTCAACAAAGTTGCTTGCATCCCCTACGTTACCCTGAAACATAATGAAAATGTCATCCAAAAACCTGTTATATAGTTTGACTTTCTGAAAATTGTTGTCTTTAAATACATAGTCATGTTCCCACTGGGCCAGTACTAAATTGGCGTAGCTGGCTCCACAAGGGGAACCCATAGCTACTCCAATTATTTGTTTATGTATGCCCCCATTAAATCCAACATAATTATTGTTCAGGATCACGTCTAATAGTTCTTGAATTAGACGGATCTCATCACTCTCCGCTCCATGTGCTATTAGGTTTCTGGTGACATATTCAATCCCTATGTCATGGGATATGGAGAAGTAAAGGTCGACTACATCTATTGTAAGAAAATTAATGTTGTCACAGTATTCAAATTTGTCTACATTTTCTAAAAAAGCCCAGGAGTCCTTAACTATTTGTAACTCTTGGGACAAATACTTCTTTAATAACTCATCAACGAACTTGGCACAAGCATAAGTAATAGAAGACCTAGCATTGACTAAAGCCCTCATAGGGGGGTTTTGAAGGTTTTTATGAATCTTGGGTAAACCAAATAAGTTAGGTGTTTTTGTGTTGGGAACCACTATATAGTTGTAAATATCAATGCTGATCAAGCCTTCAATCAGTAAGTCCCTAAAGAAGGAAAACATTTTTTTATATGCAATATTCATTTCGTTGATACTTGATCTAACATAGGTGTTACTGTTCAAAATGTCCAACATTTTCTTATCATATTCCTCTTTGTCCATTATCACCAAACCACCACCTTTGTCTGGTTTCAAAACTCTGACCGGTAACGTTCTGACTAGGTTCAAGGCTTCTACTTCATTGTCTGAAGCATTCCTAATGTTATTCCTCTTTCTAGTCATGTAGAGAGCCCTGAAATCGGCCTCACACATGTGTTCAAACAAAGATAAAGGGGGGCAAATTGGTGGATTGTAAGTACTAGATACCCTCAAAGGGTCTTCTACAAAAGGCTTGTCTCTGAAAATCAAGGACAGGTTAAGTTTTCGGATGTATAACTTCAAGTCAATCAAAGTCGCTGGTAGGTCAAAGTGCTCATCAGGTACAAAGGTCAGTCCTTTGCTAAAAAGGTTACAAAGTTCGTGTCTAATGTTAAGATTAGAGTAATTGTACACTTTGAAGTCTCCAGTATTGTTTGATAAAATGACGGGTGCTGAAGTTATCTGTTGTAATTGATGTTCTCTTTCCTGCCCCTCATATTGTATCTCCGTTGATGGTTCTGGCCCCTGTTGGAAAAAGAATCACTACTGTCATTAGTGTTAAAATGGTCATTAGCCAAGTTGTTGGCTGGGTGCAAGTCAGGGTCATCATTTCTCCAATCTCCCTCAAATGCATCTAATTCTCCAACACCTGTTCCTACTCGCATTGCAGGCTCAGGGTCTTTACTACCATAAGGACACACAAAGTTATTGCGTTGGGTTTGATGACCAAAAATGCCTTTACCCTGAGAGGGAGGTGGTTTAGGGTAAGCAGATCCATTTTTGTAGTCATTAATGTCCCTTCTTAGTTTCTTTAATTTCGCCTCAGAGTTCTTAACTAATTCTTGGTCAATTGATGAAAACACTCTCTTATAATCGTAATGGTACCTCATAAAGTCTGGCTGTGTCCTTATGTCATTATTCAACCCAGTGACCTCATTTGTCAATTTTTCTATGGATATGGCATAATGCTTACACATCATGTCCATAAGTTCGGTACCATGTCTGTCAAATAAAGAAAGAAGTTCATTGTAAAATTCTGTTCCAGCTTCCAAACCTGATGGGTACTGCCAAGATCGTAAACCTTTCGGTACTACTCCCTGTTTCTTACATTCTGCAAAGTAACTCACTTCCAGTTGTAGTTTTTTAAGTTTCAACATTTTTTTGTCAACTTCCTTTAATTTATAAGGTAAGGACTCACCTCCTCCAGCCGAGCCTCTACCAACCCTTTCGTTGTGGTTGGAACCCAAAACTGGTTGTAACTTTAACCATTCAGTCATATTAGGAAGCCCTATAAGCCCCATGGAGGCTTCATTTGTAGAATTAAAAAAAGTGGAAACTTCACCACTAGTTTCATTCTGTCGTGGGTGTAATACACCAGTTTGGTTCACTCCTTCCTTAGTAGCTCCATTTCCAGAACAATTAAAGGTAGTCGAACACCCTTGTAGTTGAGTGCTGGGAGCACAGTTAGCCATGATTTTAGGTCTCACCAAAGTGTTTGTTTGTGACAAGCTATCCAACCTTGTAGAAAGATTTTCAAGTTTTTCATTCATAAGCTGGATTAATTGGGTTAAGTTCATCATTTCATTCGATTCAGAGTCAGGCAGCAAAGAAGGTTGAGTGATAATATCTCCAGAGCAACCCAAGCTGGGTTCGGTAGCCATGACAACAACTAACAATTCCAAAACTGAAGAAAACAAACTGTCAAAAAACAAATCAAAAAGTTCCGAACCAGCAGGTGTAAAACTCCAATATATCCATATCCATAGAAAAATTGACAAATGAGGTCACTGGGTTGAATAATGACATAAGGACACAGCCAGACTTTATGAGGTACCATTACGATTACAAGAGAGTGTTTTCATCAATTGACCAACAATTAGTTAAGAACTCTGAGGCGAAATTAAAGAAACTAAGAAGGGACATTAATGACTACAAAAATGGATCTGCTTACCCTAAACCACCTCCCTCTCAGGGTAAAGGCATTTTTGGTCATCAAACCCAACCCAATAACTTTGTGTGTCCTTATGGTAGTAAAGACCCTGAGCCTGCAATGCGAGTAGGAACAGGTGTTGGAGAATTAGATGCATTTGAGGGAGATTGGAGAAATGATGACCCTGACTTGCACCCAGCCAACAACTTGGCTAATGACCATTTTAACACTAATGACAGTAGTGATTCTTTTTCCAACAGGGGCCAGAACCATCAACGGAGATACAATATGAGGGGCAGGAAAGAGAACATCAATTACAACAGATAACTTCAGCACCCGTCATTTTATCAAACAATACTGGAGACTTCAAAGTGTACAATTACTCTAATCTTAACATTAGACACAAACTTTGTAACCTTTTTAGCAAAGGACTGACCTTTGTACCTGATGAGCACTTTGACCTACCAGCGACTTTGATTGACTTGAAGTTATACATCCGAAAACTTAACCTGTCCTTGATTTTCGGAGACAAGCCTTTTGTAGAAGACCCTTTGAGGGTATCTAGTACTTACAATCCACCAATTTGCCCCCCTTTATCTTTGTTTGAACACATGTGTGAGGCCGATTTCAGGGCTCTCTACATGACTAGAAAGAGGAATACCATTAGGAATGCTTCAGACAATGAAGTAGAAGCCTTGAACCTAGTCAGAACTTTACCGGTCAGAGTTTTGAAACCAGACAAAGGTGGTGGTTTGGTGATGACAAAGAGGACTATGATAAGAAAATGTTGGACATTTTGAAGAGTAACACCTATGTTAGATCAAGTATCAATGAAATGAATATTTCATATAAAAAAATGTTTTCCTTCTTTAGGGACTTACTGATTAAAGGCTTGATCAGCATTGATATTTACAACTATATAGTGGTTCCCAACCCAAAAACACCTAACTTATTTGGTTTACCCAAGATTCATAAAAACCTTCAAAACCCCACTATGAGGGCTTTAATCAATGCTAGGTCTTCTATTACTTATGCTTGTGCCAAGTTCGTTGATGAGTTATTAAAGAAGTATTTGTCCCAAGAGTTACAAATAGTTAAGGACTCCTGGGCTTTTTTTTGAAAATGTAGACAAATTTGAATACTGTGACAACATTAATTTTCTTACAATAGATGTAGTCGACCTTTACTTCTCCATACCCCACGACATAGGGATTGAATATGTCACCAGAAACCTAATAGCACATGGAGCAGAGAGTGATGAGATCCATCTAATTCAAGAACTATTAGACGTGATCCTGAACAATAATTATGTTGGATTTAATGGGAGCATACATAAACAAATAATTGGAGTAGCTATGGGTTCCCCTTGTGGAGCCAGCTACGCCAATTTAGTACTGGCCCAGTGGGAACATGACTATGTATTTAAGGACAACAATATTCAGAAAGTCAAACTATATAACAGGTTTTTGGACGACATTTTCATTATGTTTCAGGGTAACGTAGGGGATGCAAGCAACTTTGTTGAGGTTTTAAATAACAGCACTCCATTTTTGAAATTCACATTTACCTTTGATGAAGACACCATTAACTATTTGGATGTTGAATTGAAGAGAGACGACATCCACAGGGGTTATGTTGCTAAAACTTACAGGAAACCCACTCACTCTAACACTATGTTACATTTTTCTAGTTGCCACCCGCTACACCAGAAAAAATCTGTTTTAAAGGGCCAACTAGTTAGAGCGGCAAGAATGACTACTGAAGACTCCGCCTTCAACGAGGAATGTACCTTGTTGAAATGCATGTTTATGAGTCGTGGGTACCCCGAATCACTGGTGGATGACACAATAGGAGAAGTTTGTAGGAAAAGGGGTTTGGGTTCTTTCAATCCCATTCTGACTTTGAAACAAACCAACATGAACTTGGCAGAGTCAGATAAAGTCACATTACAGATTCTTGGTGTCCACTCTTCTAGCATGGGTCAAACCATTTTTTCCCAAGAGAAGTTCAATAAAAAAGTTTCATTACTTATTTTTCATTAGAAGCTAAATATATTAGCAATGTACTTAGAAAGAATTGGCAGTTGTTATCTTTTGAAAAAGAACTCACGGAGAAAATAGGGGACAAACCTGTTATCCTTTTTTGAAAGGGCAGAAACCTCAAAAACATTATGGAAAGACCTTCAATAAAGCATACTAGAACTGAAGGCACATACAAATGTGAGACATGTATCTATTGTAAATTTATATCTACAGGGTCCACATGTATAGTGAAGCAACGTATGTTTAAAGCACAGGGTCGTTACAATTGTAACTCAAAATCAGTGGTATATTTAGCTGTGTGCCAGTCATGCCCTGCCTTTTATATAGGGAAGACTGACAGAAAACTTAAAGAGAGAATTTATGAACATACGTACCACATTAAGAAGAAGAGCAACACTAACACCCTTGCAAGACATTGTAATAACAACCCTTCTCACGCTTTCCTTTTTAAAGTTATAGACCAGGTACTTACAGATGAAAGAGAAGGACCCCAACAATTGTTATTAGAAAAAAAGGAACTCATTTGGCAACTTAAAATGAACTCTTACACGTCACCAGGGTTGAACGAAGTTACTTCTTTGACTTGTGTTTTAAGTTAAGAAGCCTGCTAAGATAAGACTTCTTTCATCATTACTTAAACCTCAAGTCTGGTTTTTAAACCTTAATTCACAAATGTTTAACTTGAGAAACATTGGTTTTCTGACCTCTGCAGCACTTCGCTGTACTTTGACCCATGCCTTATTTTATTTTATTTTTATTTTCATTTTGCATAGTTTCATTCAGGATTTGTATGTTTTATTTTTGTCAGGTTCTGCATTGTGGTCTGACTTGATTTTTGCTTACTTCTAGACACATACACCTTTTTGTGTAAGCAACAACGAGACCTTAATGTTTAGACCCACTATATTTTGAAGTGCTATGTTTACCTATTGTCAATGTCATTGAACACCAACAGCTGTGGATTTACTTAGGTGTTGCGTTTCTTTCTTTTTTTTTTTTTTTTGTCTTCTGCTACTTTATTTATTACCTTTTTCGCACACAGTACAAACTCATTTGCAGAACAATGTGCCGTATCCATGGGCACGATTGTGAACTGATTTTTCATTTGTTTGGCTATCCGCCTTTTTCGCATGTTTAGTACCTGCACGGTTCTTGAATGAAGTACCGTCTTGTGAATCCGGTGATTTGTTTGTTTTGATTTAGACGTGTCTTTCACGCAATGCCTTGCCATATTTTTTTCTGAAACAGCTGCATTTTGACTTGTTTTGGCTGTTACAACTGTGCACACTAAAGCTTAGAAAGTGTTCTCATCGCAGCTTGGTGCTTTACCCATTGCTCAAGGAACATTTAAAAAAAAAAATTATTTTTCATATACTGTTGTTGCATTCTCTTGGCGTTGAAATGACAAGCAATTTCTGTGTTAGATTTTTAACACAGAAATAAACATATTCGGTTATTTAATATTAGAAATAACATTTCTTTTATTAGAAACGCCTTTGAAATTCCGCTTATTGCAGACTCCTAGTTGAGTTTCACTGTTTATTTATTCATTTATTATTGATTTTTCATTATGCATTAGAGATGTGTTCTCCTTACTACTTTTTCTGTTAAGTAATGGATATTATATTTGGTTCCAAGCATTACTTCATTTTATTTTCTTTTTAATCACAAGATTCTGTATGAGTTTTGTTTTACCCTATGAAAAGTTGTTTGCTAAAATGTATTTTACGGGAAACAGCATTTACACTTGATTAGGTTCATGAATCATCACTAAGACATTCTTGGTTACTTTTATCAAGTTCATGTTTCTTTTTTGAAAACTTTTTTTATGTTTGACACCCTGTCTACACTGAGTGGACATTTATTTATGCTTTTAATGTAATACAACTTTAAATGTGAAGGTATGTCAGTGGGTTCAATTAAGGCAGCTGTTTGTAATTTTGTAGCACACACCCCTTTTTTTGGGTTTTAAATTGTGTTTGATAATTTTTTTACTTTGTCTGAAGAAGTCTTCCTACTAAGGGAGACGAAAAGCGCTTTACTTTCAGATTTTCTAATAAACCTTTGGAGTTTTACAGCTGCTGGTTCGGAACCTTTTGGTTTGTTTTTTGACAGTTTGTTTTTCTTCAGTTTTGGAATTGTAAGTTGTTCTCATGGCTACTGAACCCAGCTTGGGTTGCTCTGGAGATATTATCACTCAACCTTCTTTGCTGCCTGACTCTGGATCGAATGAAATGATGAACTTAACCCAATTAATCCAGCTTATGAATGAAAAACTTGAAAATCTTTCTACAAGGGTGGATAGCTTGTCACAAACAAATACTTTGGTGAGACCTAAAATCATGGCTAACTGTGCTCCCAGCACTCAACTACAAGGGTGTTCGACTACCTGTAATTTTTCTGGAAATGGAGCTACTAATGAAGGAGCGAACCACACTGGTGTACTACACCCACGACAGAATGAAACTAGTGGTGAAGTTTCCACTTTTTTTAATTCTACAAATGAAGCCTCCTTGGGGCTTATAGGGCTTTCTAATATGACTGAATGGTTAAAGTTACAACCAGTTTTGGGTTCCAACCACAACAAAAGGGTTGGTAGAGACTCAGCTGGAGGAGGTTAGTCCTTACCTTTTAAATTAAAGGAAGTTGACAAGAAAATGTTGAAACGTAAAAAACTACAACTGGAAGTGAGTTACTTTGCAGAATGTAAGAAACAGGGAGTAGTACCGAAAGGTTTACGATCTTGGCAGTACCCATCAGGTTTGGAAGCTGGAACAGAATTTTACAATGAACTTCTTTCTTTATTTGACAGACATGGTACCGAACTTATGGACATGATGTGTAAGCATTATGCCATATCCATAGCAAAATTGACAAATGAGGTCACTGGGTTGAATAATGACATAAGGACACACCCAGACTTTATGAGGTACCATTACAATTACAAGAGAGTGTTTTCATCAATTGACCAACAATTAGTTAAGAACTCTGAGGCGAAATTAAAGAAACTAAGAAGGGACATTAATGACTACAAAAATGGATCTTCTTACCCTAAACCACCTCCCTCTCAGGGTAAAGGCATTTTTGGTCATCAAACCCAACGCAATAACTTTGTGTGTCCTTATGGTAGTAAAGACCCTGAGCCTGCAATGCGAGTACGAACAGGTGTTGGAGAATTAGATGCATTTGAGGGAGATTGGAGAAATGATGACCCTGACTTGCGCCCAGCCAACAATTTGGCTAATAACAACCATTTTAACACTAATGACAGTAATGATTCTTTTTCCATCAGGGGCGAGAACCATCAACGGAGATACAATATGAGGGACAGGAAAGAGGACATCAATTACAACAGATAACTTCAGCACCCGTCATTTTATCATACAATACTGGAGACTTCAAAGTGTACAATTACTCTAATTTTAACATTAGACCTGAACTTTGTAACCTTTTTAGCAAAGGACTGACCTTTGTACCTGATGAGCACTTTGACCTACCAGCGACTTTGATTGACTTGAAGTTATACATCTGAAAACTTAACCTGTCCTTGATTTTCAGAGACAAGCCTTTTGTAGAAGACCCTTTGAGGGTATCTAGTACTTACAATCCACCAATTTGCCCCCGTTTATCTTTGTTTGAACACATGTGTGAGGCCAACCTCAGGGCTCTCTACATGATTAGAAAGAGGAATACCATTAGGAATGTTTCAGACAATGAAGTAGAAGCCTTGAACCTAGTCAAAACTTTACCGGTCAGAGTTTTGAAACCAGACAAAGGTGGTGGTTTGGTGATAATGGACAAAGAGGAATATGATAAGAAAATGTTGGACATTTTGAAGAGTAACACCTATGTTAGATCAAGTATCAACGAAATGAATATTGCATATAACAATTTTTTTTCCTTCTTTAGGGACTTACTGATTGAAGGCTTGATCAGCATTGATATTTACAACTATATAGTGGTTCCCAACCCAAAAACACCTAACTTATTTGGTTTACCCAAGATTCATAAAAACCTTCAAAACCCCCCTATGAGGGCTTTAGTCAATGCTAGGTCTTCTATTACTTATGCTTGTGCCAAGTTCGTTGATGAGTTATTAAAGAAGTATGTGTCCCAAGAGTTACAAATAGTTAAGGACTCCTGGGCTTTTTTAGAAAATGTAGACAAATTTGAATACTGTGACAACATTCATTTTCTTACAATAGATGTAGTCGACCTTTACTTCTCCATACCCCACAACATAGGGATTGAATATGTCAACAGAAACCTAATAGCACATGGAGCGGAGTGTGGTGAGATCCATCTAATTCAAGAACTATTAGACGTGATCCTGAACAATAATTATGTTGGATTTAATGGGGGCATACATAAACAAATAATTGGAGTAGCTATGGGTTCCCCTTGTGGAGCCAGCTACGTCAATTTAGTACTGGCCCAGTGGGAACATGAATATGTATTTAAGGATAACAATTTTCAGAAAGTCAAACTATATAACAGTTTTTGGATGACATTTTCATTATGTTTCAGGATAACGTAGGGGATGCAAGCAACTTTGTTGAGGTTTTAAATAACAGCACTCCATTTTTAAATTCACATTTACCTTTGATGAAGACACCATTAACTATTTGGATGTTGAATTGAAGAGAGACGACATCCACAGGGCTTATGTTGCTAAAACTTACAGGAAACCCCCTCACTCTAACACTATGTTACATTTTTCTAGTTGCCACCCGCTACACCAGAAAAAATCTGTTTTAAAGGGCCAACTAGTTAGAGTGGCAAGAATGACTACTGAAGACTCCGCCTTCAACGAGGAATGTACCTTGTTGAAATGCATGTTTATGAGTCGTGGGTACCCTGAATCACTGGTGGATGACACAATAGGAGAAGTTTGTAGGAAAAGGGGTTTGGGTTCTTTCAATCCCATTCTGACTTTGAAACAAACCAACGTGAACCTGGCAGAGTCAGATGAAGTCACATTACAGATTCTTGGTGTCCACTCTTCTAGCATGGGTCAAACCATTGTTTCCCAAGAGAAGTACAATAAAAAAGTTTCATTACTACTTTTTCATTAGAAGCTAAATATATTAGCAATGTACTTAGAAAGAATTGGCAGTTGTTATCTTTTGAAAAAGAACTCACAGAGAAAATAGGGGACAAACCTGTTATCATTTTTAGAAAGGGCAGAAACCTCAAAAACATTATGGAAAGACCTTCAATAAAGCATACTAGAACTGAAGGCACATACAAATGTGAGACATGTAACTATTGTAAATTTATATCTACAGGGTCCACATGTATAGTGAAGCAACGTCTGTTTAAAGCAAAGGGTCGTTACAATTGTAACTCAAAATCAGTGGTGTATTTAGCTGTGTGCCAGTCATGCCCTGCCTTTTATACAGGGAAGACTGACAGAAACTTAAAGAGAGAATTTATGAACATACGTACCACATTAGGAAGAACAGCAACACTAACGCCCTTGCAAGACATTGTAATAACAACCCTTCTCACGCTTTCCTTTTTAAAGTTATAGACCAAGTACTTACAGATGAAAGAGGAGGACCCCCAACAATTGTTATTAGAAAAAAAGGAACTCATTTGGCAACTTAAAATGAACTCTTACACGTCACCAGGGTTGAATGAAGTTACTTCTTTGACTTGTGTTTTAAGTTAAGAAGCCTGCTAAGATAAGACTTATTTCATCATTACTTAAACCTCAAGTCTGGTTTTTAAACCTTAATTCACAAATGTTTAACTTGAGAAACATTGGTTTTCTGACCTCTGCAGCACTTCGCTGTACTTTGACCCATACCTTATTTTATTTTATTTTTATTTTTATTTTCATTTTGCATAGTTTCATTCAGGATTTGTATGTTTTATTTTTGTCAGGTTCTGCATTGTGGTCTGACTTGATTTTTGCTTACTTCTAGACACATACACCTTTTTGTGTAAGCAACGAGACCTTAATGTTTAGACCCACGGTATTTTGAAGTGCTATGTTTACTTATTGTCAATGTCATTGAACACCAACAGCTGTGGATTTACTTAGGTGTTGCGTTTCTTTCTTTCTTTTTTTTTTTTTTTGTCTTCTGCTACTTTATTTATTACCTTTTTCACACACAGTACAAACTCATTTGCAGAACAATGTGCTGTATCCATGGGCACGATTGTGAACTGATTTTTCATTTGTTTGGCTATCCGCCTTTTTCGCGTGTTTAGTACCTGCACGGTTCTTGAATGAAGTACCGTCTTGTGAATCCGGTGATTTGTTTGTTTTGATTTAGACGTGTCTTTCACGCAATGCCTTGCCATATTTTTTCTGAAACAGCTGCATTTTGACTTGTTTTGGCTGCTACAACTGTGCACACTAAAGCTTAGAAAGTGTTCTCATCGCAGCTTGGTGCTTTACCCATTGCTCAAGGAACATTAAAAAAAAAACAAAATTATTTTTCATATACTGTTGTTGCATTCTGTTGGCGTTGAAATGACAAGCAATTTCTGTGTTAGATTTTTAACACAGAAATAAATATATTCGGTTAATTAATATTAGAAATAACATTTCTTTTATTAGAAACGCCTTTGAAATTCCGCTTATTGCAGACTCCTAGTTGAGTTTCACTGTTTATTTATTCATTTATTATTGATTCTTCATTATGCATTAGAGACGTGTACTCCTTACTACCTTTTCTGTTAAGGAATGGATATTATATTTGGTTGCAAGCATTACTTCATTTTATTTTATTTTTAATCACAAGATTCTGTATGAGCTTTGTTTTACCCTATGAAAATTTTTTGCTAAAATGTATTTTAAGGGAAACAAACAGTATTTACACTTGATTAGGTTCATGAATCTTCACTAAGACATTCTTGGTTACTTTTATCAAGTTCATGTTTCTTTTTTGAAAACTTTTTTATGTTTGACACCCTGTCTACACTGAGTGGACATTTATTTATGCTTTTAATGTAATACAATTTTAAATGTGAAGGTATGTCAGTGGGTTCAATTAAGGCAGCTGTTTGTAATTTTGTAACAAACACCCCTTTTTTTGGGTTTTAAATTGTGTTTGATGACTTTTTACTTTGTCTGAAGAAGTCTTCCTACTAAGAGAGACGAAAAGAGCTTTACTTTTACATTTTCTAATAAACCTTTGGAGTTTTACACCTGCTGGTTCGGAACTTTTTGGTTTGTTTTTCTTTATTTCCCAACTCAGACAGATCAGGCCACCACCTACTGCCACTAGATGGAATATCCCAGTGGTCTTAATATAAAAACAGAAAAAAGATCGCTTGAGACTGTATGGTACCATGAAGCAACTTTAAAAAATTAGCTAGACAAAATGATTTCAAGTCAATCAGACAACAGCAAGACACTTTGAGCAAATGCAGTAATTTCAGCCTTAAATATAGATAAATGCTGCTCCTTTCAGTCATTTTTATGTCAGTCAAAGCTACCTTTAACGAAATGATACACAATATATATATATATATATATATATATATATATATATATACAGACACACACACACAGGTCTACTTCACTTGCTCAAGTTAACATAAAAACAAAATTAGAAACATTGAGATGACAACGAAAATTCACAAGAACAATATTTGACAATAACAAACCTCAAAACATTGCATATTTTACAGTTGTTAAATTAATACAGTAGTAGTATAAATAAACAGTTACATTATATTGCCTTATACTATGTACCAGCAGAAAACTATGGTGGATGTTATGTATCAAGCACCTGGCACCCTTGGCGCTGTCTGTAACACTAACAAGTCTCAGAAAGGAAAGGAAGTTCTTGTGTTAGATGAATGCATTTCATCATTTGGAGAGAACTAATAAGGCTTGAAAATATTGGGCATGTAAGTACAAAATTAAAGATAAATGTAAAGGCAGGGCAGTAAAATCACATGTGTTGAATGGAGAGGAACTAATAAAATCTATAGCCCACAATCACACCGGAGATCCTTGTGAGGTTCAAAAGTACATTATATGCCATGACTTAAAGGAGAGAGTGTCGCTATCAAGTCGTACTCCTTGCTTAATTGTAGATGATGTGATGGTGTCAACTTCACTGGATTATGCTGCAATGCTTCCCAGTAGAAAGGTGTTATTACAAGAAGGTGAATAGAGTTTGCAGAAATGTTTTACATTCTAGTATATTGACCAAAGTGTAAGCCTGAAACATATACAAATCTGTAACTATCTTTTGAAGATAGGACACTTTACAGAAAGGAGATTATCTGACACACAAAATCACAAAATGAAAATACTGTGTTGGTACTTAGTACTTTGGAAAATTGATCTTACCTGAGCTACAATTTGCCTGATGGATGGTACGTTTCTAACAAAAGGTACTATTTGTAGGCAATTATATAGCATTCATGGGTTAGTTAAAAATAGAGGATATAGTCAATTTGTTCTTCTTTTGTATTGTTTAATGACAAAAAAAAACACTTAAGTTGTGTAATTTCATGTGGCATTGTATATTTAACTTACTGAGCTGTATTGGTTATGAATGCAATTTGAAGTATGTGTTATGTGACTTTGAGATTGCAGCTGTGAAAAGTGTAAAGGGGGCGTCTAAAGGAAGTTTTTTTTTACTTTGGAGTTTGGACAGAATATATGTAGGAAAGTTCAGTCTTTAGGACTAGCTTCTTTATACAGCTCTTCCCTCACTTTTCAGTCATCTGTCAAAAAACTTGCAGCACTAATCTTCTTATCCGAAGATGAAGTACTTTCAGCATTTCATAATCTACACAACAGTTTTCCACTTGAAGGAAAGGAATTTCTTTGGTATTTCACCGACTGTTATATCCTAGGTAAGCCTTGGAGATTTAGTAATCGAACAACTTCATTAGCAAGATATCCACCTTTGTTTCCTGTCTCATTTTGGAATATTGCTGCACTTAATGGCTTATTCTTGCCAAGAACTGAAAATTTTGTAGAAGCTTGGCATAAGCATCTAAAGTGTTTGGAAAGTGTGCTACAGATTTATCTGCACTAATGTCTGTTTTAGTATGGGAGCAAACTCGAGTAGATGAAATGTGAGTACGGATGTCTGCCAGTCCATTCTATCTGCATGTTAGCCGTGGTTTAACCTGTCATAGTTGTAATCATCACCACGTTCAAACAAATACTAAAATTCATCTCAACTCTTCCTGGCTATGTTCCTGCTCTATAACCTAACCTCTTCACTCTCCTTATATGATTACTAAACCCCTATATCTTTTGCTACTAGTGACTGATGATACTTTTTCCATATTTATTTTTTATTTTTATCTTCACTTGTTGATACTGGTACAATAATTCTGATTAATATATCTCTGAATTCTGCTTTAATGTATATTTTCGGCATATATTACTGTAATCAAACAAACTAGATTCCTGCTTTTATGTATATATTCTGTATATGTTACTGTATTTACTATCTGTAAAACTATTTCTACTTCTGCACCAATTAATGTTTATATTTTTTCTGTATCTATGTTCTTGTTGGAGGTTTTCTCCCTGGGCCTCCACTGAAAATGGGCTCTTTTAGGCCTAGTGGATTTTCCCAGTAAACAAATGCAATAAATAAATAAATAAATAAATAATCTTAGTAATGACAGGAAGGGGGGCATGTTTTCATTTAGCTAAGCCATGTCATTTTCTCAAGAAATTTTCATATGTGTCAATGCTAGCCCAGTTAATAACACGTTATAAAAAACACTGTAACACTTACGTCAAAGCTAGCCTACTTAAAAAAAAAAACATTAAATAATAAATAAATAAATTGGATGAATCTTAGATTCCTTACATCAACAGTATTACAAATTATTTTCCTTATTATTTCAATTTGTGCTACACAAAGAAACATGACAACTGGTTATGTATTTCCAGCCATGTGCTTTATCTGCGTTGCTGCTTCTGGCTAGTCAGTACCTTTCTTTCACTCTACATAAATTCTTTTTGCAGAGATTGCAAAAATAACAGTACTATGAGCTGTCCTGAATAAATAAATAAATAAATAAATACAAACAAACCATATAATGTGGATTTAGTCATCTTGTTCATCTACCTAATGAAGGATAGATTATTGTCAGTACTTCCTTTATCCACCTATACAATAACTGTCATACTGTTCTGTACCCTAAACTATATAGCAAATTTGATTTATTGTGTATGGACTCCAAACTGAGCTAATATATATTTCTATACTTCTGTCTAGTAATTTAAGCAACATAATTAGAACATTAGATTCTTAAATCATGTACAAAACCACTCAGTCCATTTGCAGGCTATAAGTAGTGCTGTTAAAGCAGCGTATGCTCTTATCCAGTGCTGTACCTAGATCCTTGCATTAGTCTGCTTAATTTACTAAAATGATTCCTGGATAATATGTGTGATTTCTATTTTTTTATTTCTTATAATTATTACTTAGCTCTTACAAACATTTAAAGAAAAATTATTATTTGTCACCATGAATAATTATCAGAGAAGGTCTGCAGTTAGATTTACAGGTCATAGGTTCATACTAGGCTGTTGATACAGAAGACATTTGTTATACCACCTAAGACGTGAATTAATATCAAAGAATTACCTAGTTTTGGCCCTTCCCATAGGGGTTAGAGGGGTCGCACCATGGGTGTACTTACAATTGCCCACACAGTCATCCAGTTTATGCTTAAAAGGACATGGAACTACTCTGCTTTACCTTAATGGGGAGTCTGTTCCATAAAAGAGATATTCTCTGTGAAAGATATATATTTGACCAACAAGTCTTATTTATGGAAAAGCCACAGGAATAGGTGCCCCAATCGATATGAAACCACTGTGGAGTACAAAAATGCTGCCGCTCTCCAAAAGAATCCAAGGCCCATAAACGTTCCAAAAACTTTTATTGAGAACCACAAACAAGTAAAAAACGTCGACCTAGGTTTCGTTCGTTGTACGAACTTCATCAGAACACAACATACTGCATATAAATCCTTTATATATAATGCACAATAATACTTGATGAGCCTAATAACCAATGAAAGCGTGTAAACCATAAGACATTAATTAATTAATCAGTTAAAAACAGCAATGCAAAAATGTTTGCCCTATGTTAAAGCTAACAAAATAAATTAAATTAAATTGACCCCTCCTATTAATAAAAATGCATAGTAAATGTAAACCCTAAAAGTTCTTCAAAGGATAAAAATGAATATAAATAGTGATATAAACAGCTGTCGTCCAGTTGATTAAAAACCTATAATGCCATTTAAAACAATGCTTTGCACTATGTAATACAGAGTTATGTATATGTAACAAATGAATTAATACATAAATATTAGTTTAAATTAAATTTATAATTGTAAATGTTATTGATATTATGATTGTAGGTTGTGTGGAATGTAAAATGGGAAAATAAAAAATATATATGATGTTATATATGTGTATATATAAATAGATATTAAAAAACAATTAACTATTATTAAATATGGCCAGGCGATACTAAATAAATAATATACAATTAATATACATTTATATAAAAAATATATCAAAAATGTATATATATTACACTTATATATATAAAAACCGTAATAATAATAATATAATACCAAATGGGAATGGGGAACAACAAATAAAACCATGTTATAATATTCTAAAAATAAATACTAAAACCCCTTAATATTGTTCAAATATAGAATAGGCTTAATGCTAGTATATTCATTCAATCCAGGGTGTTGATTGGCATTAAGTAATAACTGCATCCTCAATTCTGACAAATCTAAATTATATTTAGTTAATTTTCCTTGTAAATCCAAATTCTGGTGTATGACACCAAAAAACTTAAAGGAATGATTTACAAATTGATTAATGTGTCTAGCAAGAGCATTCGTTAATTTATTATTTTTAATGTCCAATAAGTGTTCTTTAACTCTATCCCTTAGATGTCTACTAGTTTTGCCTACATAGAACCCCTCACACTGTTGACAAACAGCAATATAAACAACATTTTTTGTATAACAATTTATATGCTGGCTAATCCTAATATTATATTTATTGACCATCACCACCGTGTCAATATTAATCATATACTTGCACGTTGAACATCTACCACATTTGAAATTACCCACAGGTTTTTGTGAACTGTTGCGGGTATTAACATTCAAACTCTCAAATATGTCCTTAAAAGAGGTGTCCTTCCTAAAAACATGTTTAACATTCCCTACAAACATTTCACCAAGTAATTTATCTGTACTTATAAGTTTCCAATTTTTGTTAATGATATCTTTTATGCATGAAGAAATACCATTAAAAGTAGTAATGTACAAAGGAATGTTATTACAAATAAATTTGCTCACATCTACAGCTGGACTTGGATGGCTTTCACTAGAAATCAAATCCTTACTGTGTAATATGGCTTTATAAATACCCTTATTTCTTTTGTATTTCACTTCTTTAGCTATATCACTACAAAAATCCGGTGGATATCCCCTGTTTAAAAATAAACTGCTGATGTATTTAATTTCATAATCAAAGTCCACGTCCTCACTGACCATTCTTGCTGCCCTCACCATCTGACCTTTTACCACCGCTTTCTTCTGATGGTGAGGGTGCCAGCTGTCAAAATGTAGGTACGAATTTGAGAAGGTGGACTTCCTATGTATATTTGACACTAACTTCTTCTCAACCTTATCATAAGTTAGCTTGATATCCAAGTAACTAATACTTTCCTGGCTAATGACATGTGTGAATTTTAAAAAAGGTATACTATTATTAATGTACTCTAAAAAACATTTCAAAATTGCTTGCTCCCCTTTCCAAATGATAGTGGTATGCATTTAAGCACCACAGACAATAGTTATGCGCTTAATGATTTGATAATTCATGATTATGTTAAACAATTGCAAACAGCTGTTACAGTCGATTTTAATGTTAATAATGTTCATGTAGGTGTTAATCATAGTACTGGTACATTACTGGATGTTGATGGGTGTACACAAGAGAATGGTCATTGCACGATAACGTCAATTGAGGGGGGTACGCATTCAAACATCACAGTCAACAGTGATGTACTAGTGGATTTGACAATTCATGACTATGTTGAACCAATGCAAACAGTGGAAACAGTTGATTTTAATGTTAATAATGTTGATGTATGTTTTAACCACAGTACCAGTATGTCATTGGATATTGATGGGTGTACACAGGAGAATGGTAACGTAACATTTGATAGACAAAGGGTATGTAGGTTGTTTTTTAAACCCAACATTGTCGAGAACAATAAGGGTGATTTTAAATTATATAACTATACCAATCAGTCCTTTGATAGGGATAGTGTTTAATTATTTTCAAAAGGTTTTAGCTTTGTACCGAAGAGGAGGGGTAACCTGGTAAATAGTATTATTGATTTGAAATTATTTACTCGGAAGTTAAATTTGAAAATACTGTACCAGAGTAATTCTTGGGGAAATATTGACAATGGTAACAATAGATTGTCCAAACCAAGTACCTACAATCCACCAATGCACGACAAGATAGCAGTTTTTGAAAAAGTGACTGAAAATGATATTAGGGATGTCTTTAGCCATTATGGTCGAAAAATTTATAACGGGAATAATTTAACTAAACAAGAGGAGCTTGTATTAGGCAGGATTTTGGCCACTGAGAATATTAGAATTATGAAACCCGATAAGGGCAGTGGCATTGTGATAGTGGACAACAACGATTACGTCTCTTATATGAATGCTATGTTGGTAGATGAAACATATACGGAAATTAGTAGGAATGAGATAAACATAGCACATAAGAGGATTGACACTACACTATTTGATATGCTGTATCAAGGTGAAGTGGATGAACATGAATGGCGATTTTTACAGAATGACTTTCCCGTGATTAGTGGGATTTTTGGTATTCCAAAAATACATAAAGGCTTGGACAATCTACAATTTAGACCAATAGTAGACGGTAAACGCAGTAAGACACATTTTATTAGTAAATTCTTGGATTATCATTTGAAACCGGGTATTGCATTTTTTTCATATATTCTTAAGGACTCTTGGGATTTTTTGGGGAAAATCAAAGCTATAGAACTTGAAGACAATGACACTTTTATTACCATGGACGTGTGCAATTTGTACACGGTTATACCTCATGACAGTGGTTTGGATTGGTTAGAGGAACAATTATATCACACTAACCTTTATGATCAGAATAAGATTAATGTTTTAGTCAAATTAATGGGCATTGTATTAAAAAACAATTTTATATTTTTCGATGGGGCCTATTACAAACAGGTTAGTGGCGTAGCCATGGGGGCAGCGTGTGCCCCGGGTTTCGCGAATTTTGTTTTAACTTATTGGGAATTAAATTATGTGTTTAATTCAGAATATTTTAAATATATTAAATTTTATGGTCGGTTTTTAGACGATCTATTTATCATTTGGAAAGGGGAGCAAGCAATTTTGAAATGTTTTTTAGAGTACATTAATAATAGTATACCTTTTTTAAAATTCACACATGTCATTAGCCAGGAAAGTATTAGTTACTTGGATATCAAGCTAACTTATGATAAGGTTGAGAAGAAGTTAGTGTCAAATATACATAGGAAGTCCACCTTCTCAAATTCGTACCTACATTTTGACAGCTGGCACCCTCACCATCAGAAGAAAGCGGTGGTAAAAGGTCAGATGGTGAGGGCAGCAAGAATGGTCAGTGAGGACGTGGACTTTGATTATGAAATTAAATACATCAGCAGTTTATTTTTAAAGAGGGGATATCCACCGGATTTTTGTAGTGATATAGCTAAAGAAGTGAAATACAAAAGAAATAAGGGTATTTATAAAGCCATATTACACAGTAAGGATTTGATTTCTAGTGAAAGCCATCCAAGTCCAGCTGTAGATGTGAGCAAATTTATTTGTAATAACATTCCTTTGTACATTACTACTTTTAATGGTATTTCTTCATGCATAAAAGATATCATTAACAAAAATTGGAAACTTATAAGTACAGATAAATTACTTGGTGAAATGTTTGTAGGGAATGTTAAACATGTTTTTAGGAAGGACACCTCTTTTAAGGACATATTTGAGAGTTTGAATGTTAATACCGCAACAGTTCACAAAACCTGTGGGTAATTTCAAATGTGGTAGATGTTCAACGTGCAAGTATATGATTAATATTGACACGGTGGTGATGGTCAATAAATATAATATTAGGATTAGCCAGCATATAAATTGTTATACAAAAAATGTTGTTTATATTGCTGTTTGTCAACAGTGTGAGGGGTTCTATGTAGGCAAAACTAGTAGACATCTAAGGGATAGAGTTAAAGAACACTTATTGGACATTAAAAATAATAAATTAACGAATGCTCTTGCTAGACACATTAATCAATTTGTAAATCATTCCTTTAAGTTTTTTGGTGTCATACACCAGAATTTGGATTTACAAGGAAAATTAACTAAATATAATTTAGATTTGTCAGAATTGAGGATGCAGTTATTACTTAATGCCAATCAACACCCTGGATTGAATGAATATACTAGCATTAAGCCTATTCTATATTTGAACAATATTAAGGGGTTTTAGTATTTATTTTTAGAATATTATAACATGGTTTTATTTGTTGTTCCCCATTCCCATTTGGTATTATATTATTATTATTACGGTTTTTATATATATAAGTGTAATATATATACATTTTTGATATATTTTTATATAAATGTATATTAATTGTATATTATTTATTTAGTATCGCCTGGCCATATTTAATAATAGTTAATTGTTTTTTAATATCTATTTATATATACACATATATAACATCATATATATTTTTTATTTTCCCATTTTACATTCCACACAACCTACAATCATAATATCAATAACATTTACAATTATAAATTTAATTTAAACTAATATTTATGTATTAATTCATTTGTTACATATACATAACTCTGTATTACATAGTGCAAAGCATTGTTTTAAATGGCATTATAGGTTTTTAATCAACTGGACGACAGCTGTTTATATCACTATTTATATTCATTTTTATCCTTTGAAGAACTTTTAGGGTTTACATTTACTATGCATTTTTATTAATAGGAGGGGTCAATTTAATTTAATTTATTTTGTTAGCTTTAACATAGGGCAAACATTTTTGCATTGCTGTTTTTAACTGATTAATTAATTAATGTCTTATGGTTTACACGCTTTCATTGGTTATTAGGCTCATCAAGTATTATTGTGCATTATATATAAAGGATTTATATGCAGTATGTTGTGTTCTGATGAAGTTCGTACAACGAACGAAACCTAGGTCGACGTTTTTTACTTGTTTGTGGTTCTCAATAAAAGTTTTTGGAACGTTTATGGGCCTTGGATTCTTTTGGAGAGCGGCAGCATTTTTGTACTCCACAGTGGTTTCATATCGATTGGGGCACCTATTCTTGTGGCTTTTCCATTTGTGGTTTTGGTTTTTTTGGCTTACAAGTCTTATTTATGCTTTGGTGGAAGATTAGGTCTCTTGAGCAGGTTTTTAGGGTGGTATTAGCTTTGTGGATAAGTAGGAGGTTACAAAGGACCAAATCTTCCAAGCCTCTGTTGTTAAGGCAGAGATCTCTTCTCATTAACCAATATGAAATGGAAAAGATTGAGAATGATTTAATGTAACCAGGGTAACTCAAAGGATTTGTTGGTAAGGAAACACTGTAGTCTCTTGAAATGGGTCATATGCCAAGCCAAGTACGTATCAGAGGGGGCATTATATCCTATTAATTGTCTGATAAGGGAGGAGTATAGAGATATGATGACTTCCTTGAATCTAGCATGTATGCCATTGCTGATTAAATGTCTGGCTATATCAAAGAATTTCCCAGCAACAGTGGCCACATAGTGGTTAAAGGCTAGTTTGTTATTAATGAAGATACCCAAGTCCCTAATGTCTCATTCATCTTTAGGGAGTGGTCATCTGTGTGACAGGAACAGAAGTGCATGGGTTTGTCAAAGATAGAATGATTTTTTGGCCTTTAGTTTGAGGAAGTGGTCCATGTACCACTTGTTAGCATGAGTTAGGCCACTGTGGAGAATATGTAGGTCATCTGGGGTATTTATGGGAGCTCCAAGTTTGCAGCCATTGTCAACCATCATCGGCCACAAGCCTTTGGTATCTGTTTTAAGGTCAGACAAGTAGACATCAAAGCGGAATGGTCCTAGGATCTATCCTTGCAGGTTTATCACTAGTAATCACTCTTTTAGTTGAGAAAGTGCCTACAGTACTAACCTATCCAGTGGGTAACACAGGGAATTTACACTTAATTGGATTAACTTGTCGGTGTGGAATGGTAGTGAAAGCTTTTTCCACATCCAGGTATGCCATGTGAACTGATTTATATGAACTTAATGCCTTAGTGACTTGTTCAAAAAAGTCCACCAGGTTCAAGAGACAAAATCTACCTTTAACAAAACCAAACTAGTTTAGGCCCAGGTATTGATGACTACCTATGTCCTTGTTTATGAGGTCATTAATGATGTCCTTTATTGATGTACAGATAAGGATAGTCAGTGTGATAGTTTTATACTTGCCAGGATCAGTCACAAGTCCCTCTTTGTGCAGTGGGATGACTAGAACAGTTCTCTACACTTCCATCATGCATCCAGTGGACAGGATGAGGATGAATATATGTAATAAGGAGCCAACCAGCTAGTACTCGATGCTGACAAGAACACACACTATCAGGGCCCATGGAGCTAGTGTTTTTAGCCTTGGAGAGAACACTTAGGACTTGTTCAGAGGTGATTTGGGTGGGGATGGGGGGGGGGTTTGGGCATGCTAATATATTATATGCAATTTGGGGGCAATGGGGAAGTAAGGTCTGAGTAGAATTTGTCCACTAATACGTTGGCAGTGTTCTCAGGGTGATAAGTATATGTTATTCTATGTCTATGCTGCCATTCCTCTAAATATTTCATAAAATATACTTTTGAGCCCCATTCCCACACATGTTCTACCAATAACCTGTGATTTTGGTTAACAACTGCCTTAGACTGGCAGAGGCCTGGACACTTGCATTTTCTAATATAATGCACACATGACTGTTTTATTCAGAAAGTCTGAGAATGAACTTACCATGTCATCAGACAATATACCCAACACAATGAACTGGCCAGTTAGCGCCAAGTGATTTCCTTTACTTTCTTTCTTTTTTTTTTTTTTAAATTGAGGATACCAGAAATCACGTCCTCTCTGATCCAAGTTAAACAAATGGGCCATTACCTCTACCAAAAGCTGCTAAATGTTTTACTTCCCTTTGACAGTATCAGTAGTACTTGGATCTTTTCCAAATATTATTAATGTCATAAATCTCGTGACCTGGTTTTGGTTAACTGTCATTTTTGTTTTTTTCTCTTCTCATCTGATAGATGTATTACTTTTATATATTACATTAGTAAGGAATAAAGAAAAAAAATAACAGAAAGTCCATTAGAATATCTCAGTCGTGTACTTAGGTACAAGCTATAATTAAACATCATGGATGAGTGTTCTTTTCAATCAGTTATTTCTTTGTGAACACTTATTTTATTCATACAGATGACAACTGCCATCTTCTTTTTTCCATTATGTATTTTTCCTCACCGGCATGCAAATCATTCCATACTTTGAGATGTAAGCAATTCTCTTAAACAGTCTTACATTCTTAAAAAGCTTGATTGTTATTTTTTAACCTGCCTGAAATACTATCATTCATTTTTCTTGTAACTTAAAATGAAGTAGATCATTTATTAACTTTCTTAGAGTCAGGATTTTATGTTTTAAGATGTTCCAGCATTCAGGCATTTTCTAAAACAAGCCTTTACCCTTAAGCTTACTTAAATTTTAAGCTCCCACTTACAGACCTACAAAATTATATCCACACAACGACATGGATTCTACACAACAACATGGATTCTTGACAGGGTACAATACCCCTCTACATGCTTATAGATAAGATTATGTTTAATAGAAAAAAAGGACATCTAAATGGCACAATGTTTGCAGAGATGACCAAGATTTTCGCTCCGTGGATTATTCACTACTTCTCATTATTCTGATTACTGCAAGCACCAGCCCCAAGCTTCCATTTGGTTTAAAAACTCCCTAGACAGAAGATTCTTTAACATTCAAGTAGGGTCATTCTCCTCAGTAACTGTGTCCTTCATGCAAGGAATCCCACAAGGGTCCATTCTTTCTCTTCTCCCTTTTTGTCAACAACCTGCTTTACAACTTTCACCCTATCAAAATAATATTGTATACGGATGACATGGTCTTTTACAGATCTGATTATTTTCCAACCACCGTCAAGGAAGGGTTAAAACAAGACATTCTCTGTTTAACTAACTGGCCATCTCTCATAACCTAACCTTCAACACTTAAAAAAAATAAGGCTATGCCCTTTGGCACTGTAAAAAAACCCTTCAAATTTTTGCTGGGCTATACCCTACAGCCAAAACTCCAAACTTGAAAATTAACCCCACTACAGATACCTTGGCATTTGGTTATACCATCACTTAACGTCCAGCACCATATACAGATCACTAAATCTAAAATAAACAAACTTCTTTTGTTGGCCACAAAAATATCAGTCTTCCTCAATTCTACTGCTAGCTATATGTAGAGTACTGCCTCCCTTGCTAAAACAGTCTAATTCTCACCTCATCTGCCTCTCTAAAACATTAAATTCTACAACACATTTCAAATAACATCTGCAGAGTCATCACTCTCTTCCAAAAATTGCCTTACCCTATCAAAAGTCAGATAGCTTCCCATATCCCGGAAACTATGCTTTGACAAGCACTCATTTTATTTAAGCTTATCTTTGAGCAAAGCTTCTCATTCTTTTCAAAAAGGATCCCAGAGAGACCACTGACATCATATAACCTTAGATCTCTGTCCATCTCCACCATCAACTTACTACCAGCATTTTCCAACCAGCAATTCATGTCATTAATGATTGTTATTCTGGGATTAGTGGATGAGACATGTTCACCCTTGTGTAAATATAAGAGAGGAATCAGTAGAAACAAGGAGTTAAGAAAAGAGCATAATATGTGTGACTGGCATAAGAAAAACAAAAATCACTGGGTAAGTAAGAGTTGAACATTGTAGATATCCATGGACATTTTGGTAAGGAATCGCAGTGCTTTGTCAGCATTAGTATCCAGACGTATTGAATTAGTTGGGGTCAGAAGGTTGTGGCAGTGGTAAATGAGAATGACATGTTAGATTTTATTTTGAAGAATAAGAAGGAAATCGAGAGTTTATAGTGGAAGTTGTCTGGCAGCTTGTGCACTGAGGGTTAAGCCTGTGAGCTGTAGTTCCTGTGGTACAAGGCTTGATTCCCTCAACCATCATTTGTCTGTCATGTGACCTTGAACAGATATTGTTCCTAGGTCAGCCCAGAAAAGGAAATTTGTGTCCAATGGGCCTACCTGGTTAACAAGTGGGTATTATTATATATCATGAATAGCTATGAGTATTCCACAGTATGGTAGATTATGCACAACACAGAATATGATGTACAAAAATGTTATGTTTATAAATTCGTATGGTTTACAGAGCCTAAAGTATAGTATACATAACCAAACTAAGCTGCCAGTAACCCATGGTATGTAGTAGCAGAAATTGAACCTTGCATGGCATAACATGGTACACATGACCCTGGGTATGAAGTACAAGGAAGAAGATATGGAGAACAGAGCACAGGGTGTGCCTTCCATGGCAGAACATGGTGCACAGTGCCCAAGGTATGGACTACATAGCAGAGGATCTGGAGAACAGAGCGCAGGGTGTTCCTTCCATGGCAGAACATGGTGTACAATACACAGGGTATGGAGTACATAACAGAGGATATCAAGTACCCAGTATAGGGTGGGCCTTGCATGGCAGAATATGGTGCACATACAAAGCAGAAGATATGTTGAACAGAGCACAGAGTGTGTCTTCCATGGCAGAACATGGTGCACAATGCCCAGGGTATGGAGTACATAAAGGATATGGAGTACCCAGCACAGGAGAACAGAGCACAGAGTGTTCCTTCCATGGCAGAACATGGTGTACAATGCACAGGGTATGGAGTACATAACAGAGGATATCGAGTACCCAGCACAGGGTGAGCCTTGCATGGCAGAATATGGGGCACATGACCCTGAGTATGGAATATAAAGCAGAAGATATGGAGAACAGAGCACAGAGTGTTCCTTCCATGGCAGAACATGGTGCACAATGCTCAGGGTATGGAGTACATAAAGGATATGGAGTACCCAGCACAGGGAATACAGCAGAGGGTGAGCCATGAATGGCAGAACATGGTGCACATGGCCCTTGGTATGGAGTACAAAACAGAGGATATGCAGAACAAAGCTCAGGGTGTGCCTTCCATGGCAGAACATGGTGCACAATGCCCATAATAGAGGATATGGAGTACACAGCACAGGGTAAGCCTTACTTGACAAAACATGGTGTACGTGACACAGGGTATGGAATACACACAGAGAAAATGGAGTACATAGTACAGGGTATAGGGCCTGAATAGCATAAGGCAAAATCTGATGCATTCAGCATAATGAGCACTCTATGCAGTGTGTGTGTAAAGAGAGAGAGAGAGTCACATACCACAGATTGAATATTATCTGTAAATGGCACAAGTATTTCAGAAAACATGAAAGTATGATGCCTATACATTGCTTTCCATTTATGTCACCCATAAAAGTCTGTAGCATTTCATACACAAATTAACTTCTGTTTTTCTTGTAATATTACAAATTTTAATTCTAGAAATCAGCATGAAAGAAATACTTTTCCATAGTGTCCTAAGAGGCGATTCACATAATTATAGTCTATTCTATCCTTAACATTGGTCTAGAGACTGACAGCAAGCAAGCTATAGTATGAAGAGTTGCTGAAATTCTCTTTTTACCTAAATACTAAAGTGACAAACAAAACAGTAATTTTAGAATACATTGAAAGGGTTAGTATGTCTGCGAGAGATGAAGTAAAGACTGAATAATATGGATGCTTGGTGCAAGATTTTGTATTAGAGAAGTGAAAATCAGCTGGGTAGAAGAAGGGGAATAGAAAAGGAAGATGGTGAAGACAGTTTGACAGTATGGTATATTCTGGAATTTTCTACAAAGTGTTGAAGAGGCAATAGAACTTAAAGGGAGCTAGGAAGGGAGGATTTAATAAATGGTTCTTGATTAACTGGGGCAGGGGCATTCAGCCTTCTTGTGTAAGTGTTTTATGAGTTTTTTCCCTAAATTTAGAAGTGGATGAGTCTCTGATGCAGTAACAGTTTTCCAGAGTTTAGCCACTAGAGTTCACAAACTAGTGTTGCTGCATTGTTCATTAGAGTGTGGTCTATAAAGAGAAGGTGTGTTATACCTCTCAACCACTTAGTCTAAGAAATCTAGACAAAGCCTAAAATTATGGGGGGGGGGGGCAAAGGCCATAAAATAGGGACAGATTTTAAATATGTTTGTTAGAATAACAGCATGCATTTTCTGGAAGAAATATGAGCCCAAAACTCAAAGTTGTGCAATTATTTAATGACTTCAGTCCTCAGAGATCTGCCAGAAAACCACAAGTTTTATAAGGAACAGACCAAAAATATGAGGCAAAAATCTGGATGGTTGAGAGGCATGGGGTGTGTTATGGGGTTGAGATCAGAGATAGCAGGCTCATCTTATGATAAAATGCCCTGTCAGTAAAGGGAATACATTTTTGAATAAGAGGGATCCTAGCTTTAGACCTAATATTTGTTGAATTGGCAATTTTTAACTGAGAGCAGCAATGTTCTTATCCAGGGATTTGGGTAATGGAGCACCAGATTTCGCTGGAAGTGACATTCTTTTATGATGCTGAGACAATAGAAACGAAACCATATTCAAGTTGGCTCAAGCAAATTCCTTTGTGTTTTTAACAGTTGAGGAAGGGTCATACTCGAAAGCCTGTGCATGTTTATTGTATGCTTTAACATTTTTCATATTCAGTTACAGTGGCTTGAAGCTCCCTTTGGACTTTTTTATTTTATTTATTTATTGAAGCTGACAGCTGTAAATTTTCAAACAGAGAACAGAGTACTAAGTATTTTTGATCTAGTAATGTGGTGTTAAAAATTTCAGTGTTGGTCTAGCCAAAGCCCTAAGTATTTAAAAGTGGTGGTGGTCTCAACCATTGTTGGCAGTTATGTAGGAGGAATCAGTTCTTAATACTGAGTTTAGCTTGTGGTGGGGTCCAAACAGCAAAACTTTAATTTTGTTGGGATTAATAGTTAATTTTCAGGAGCTAATCCAGTTAGGTAATGTAAGAACAACTTCTTCTAATGGCTAATGCACATTATATTCTGGAAGAGGAATGTAACCTGTAGATAATCATATTACCTGTGTAGATACTATGACTGTGAGAGAAGGATGGTCTGTTGGAATCTTGTTTATAATAACTGAGAAGAGTAAGAAGGAAAGAATTGAGTCTTGAAGGACTCCATTTAAGAGGGGAGCTGAGATTGAAGAAATGGATTTCATTTTCACCATGAAATTATGACCAGATAGGAAGTTGTGGATCCATTTGCATGCTTTTTTTTTCTAATGCTATGAGCCAGCAGAGTTTTTTGGAAAAGATGATGATGATAAACCATATCAATCACTTTTGTAAGACTAAAAGTCAACAAAAATTGTTGCTGTGAGTTGGTTTTTGTCAATGGTGATTAAAATGTCATGTATAAGAGTTCAGAAAGCTGTGATCATGCCCCTATTGATACATAATCCATGTTGCTTTATGGAGGGTATGACATGGGCTGAGATTAAATCAGCTGAGTGTAGGCTGGATTTTCAGGTTTCTTGCCTAGGGTTGACAGTAAAGTGATCAATTTGAGGTCAGAGAGGTATCTGGAGCTACTTGTTTGGTCTATTGGTCTTTATTATGGCTTGCTTCCTCATGGAAGGGCAAACATCCTGGCAGAAGCAAAGGCTACAAATGTACTTTCATGTTGTGGGGATGATATGTTCTGAGAAGTCCTTAATAAACTAAGGGTATAGACTGTTTGTGCCTGAAGGGTAATCACCATCATCAGGATTCATGTTAATTACTGTTTCAATGTCTTTTGATATGAATACCTTAAAATAGCATAAAGGTATATTCTGGGGCAGCAGTATTATCTTGGAGAATGGAGGGTATTCAGTGGAAAGGAATTTACTGATTCATCTAGGACGACATGTATGGTAACTGGTCTGTTGGAGGAGAGGTAGCTACTGTCAGGGAAGATGGTGTTTTTGCTTCCACCAACAGGTGGCTGATTAGATTTTAAAATTAAGTTTATGCAATTGGGAAGTTTATTGGTTTTGGAGAATTTGCAATACCCACCATTCTGCTTCAAAATAAATAAATAACTTCATCCCAAATCCAAAGCCTTTTATATAAACTCATATGCATCTATAAACATGAAGTTCATACAACCCACTGCAAACTCTTAAAATTATTACCAGAGCTACTTTTCTAGACATGAGGTATGCCTTTGAGACAGCAGATAATATTAGACTACAGAAACATGGTTAAACATACTATTACTGTTATTTTTTTTTTATCTCTGGCCTACCTTGGGCTCTTGCTTATATAGTTTGCCTTCTTTGTGTAGATGACATCACTGTTACCAAATCTAGCAAAAAATACAGTTCATCTCCAAGGCAATGCGGGGGGGGAGGGGCATCAAGGTACCATGGAACTGACCTACAACAAATTCCCTTAGAATTACAAGGAAAAAATGAAAATAATGCTATTTGGTAAACTTCACTGTCTTTTGAATGCAACCAGTATAAAAATCTATGACACCACTGGATTTTCTTTGCCAGTAATAACATCCCAGAAAAATGTTGGTGTTATACCTAAACCTAATCTATCATTCATTCCCTACATAGAAATAATAGTCAACAAGAACATGATACTTACTCAACTAAGAGTATTTTTTTATAAAATATCCAATTTAGTGACATTAGAATCCAGATGAACAATATCAGTCGATGTATTGCTGACCAGATTAGAATATAATTTGCCCATCATTTCCATACTGTCTTCCCAAAGCTCATGTCTACTCCAAACTACAGAAAATAAAATCCACAAATGTATTCATCTGTCCAGTAATGGGGAACATAACTGTCATCTGGAGCCATCTTACTCTTAAATATTCTTTCCTACAATTTATACAATAACAACAACTGTTCCACCATAACGTTGCCTCAAAATAAATTATTTGAAAGTGAACAGACTTATTCTGTTAGAGGATCTAAAGCTATATCTCTAGGGAGGGATCCCCATACAAACTGTCTTTAGCTTTCCACGTCTTTCCAAACACACATCCCACCTGTTAAAGTGTCATTCCTGAAAACATTAGGCAAATCAAATACTGTTATAAAATTCAGGAAAAAATAAAATATTACACAGAAAGTGAATCCAAATGCAGTTGCTTTAGGAATGCTTGAGAGCTGGACACTATATCAGCATGTCTTCAGTATTATATAACTACACTGCCCTACTATAGATTTCAGCATAGACACTGCAAATGTACTATATATATATATATATATATATATATATATATATATATATATATATATAAATATATATATATGTGTGTGTGTGTGTGTGTGTGTGTATTTGTATATGTACATAGATAGATATGTCCATAGTTTGCCTAACTTACTTTATATATTTAGCCTAATTCAATCTAAATCACAGCATATATTACTTTCTTTATTTGTTTAAGCATTGCACAGAATTAAATTCTAGCATTTTTTTTCATTATCATATTCTGCTTATTCAGTTACATATAACTATTTGTAATTCTAAGATTCATAGATTCATAGATTGTTAGTAGGCTAATGACATGGGGGGGGGGCTTTCCAAGCCTAGCCAAGTTCGCTCAAAAGAATAATGATGTCCTGTATATGAACAGGACATTGTGAGCCAGGCATTTATAAGCTACTTCTGTACATGGGTGCCAGATCTGGTGTAAATTTCCTATTTCCATCCACTGGTCTAGGTTGTGCTTAAACTGAGTATAATAGTCAAACTCAGCTTCACTTGGATGAGAAGCCTGTTCCATTGGAGATGTAGTCTTTGGGACACTTCTGTCTCTCCAGCATATTCTGTTTAAGTTACAGGCAAAATTCAGGTCCCTAGACCTTGTATTTCTGGTACTTTTTGACTTGCGAATATGTAGGAGATTCATAAGTGTGGGGTTTGCAGATGCCTTGTAAGTCAGGCATAGATCACCCCAAGCAATCTATAGCAGACTGAGTAGAGGGTAAGGGCTTTAGGGTGCTCTGTATAAGGCATGTTTGTTTTTCCTTGTATTCTTTCTGTAAGGAACCTCTGAGGTCACTGTAGTTGCTGATATGTCTGTTCAGGTACATAACAAAGGGAACATTGTACTCTATGATTGGTCTGATAAGGTACATGATACAGTTGGATAATGTGGCCACTTGGTGATTGAAGATAAGGCTACTGTCTATGTGTGTACCCAGATCCCTGACCACTGGATAGACTCTTAGGGGCATAGTATCAACATGGTAATTAGCTGAGATGGTTGACTTCCCAAAGGGTATAATTATGCATTTCTGAGTTTAAGAAAATGGCTTTGGTACCATTTGTTAGTCAGAAATAGACCTTCTTGAAAAATATTAGTGTCTGCAGTGGAGTCGATGATAACCCCCAGCCTGCAATCATCTGCAAACTTAGTCAGGCATAAACCTTCAGCATTTGCTTCCATTTCAGACAAATACATATCAAAAAGGAATAGGCCCAGTACAGAGCCCTGGGGACTCTGCTAGTGACTGGCCTCTTTGGGGACATGGCCTCACCTATTTTGACTTCCTGGGTTCTATCAGTGAGCCAGTTCGCTATCCAGTGGGTGATAAATCTGTAAATTAGTGAGCTTGTCTATAATGCCTGAGTGGGGTATTGTATCAAAATCCTTGATCAGGTTGAGGTAAGCTGTGTACACAGTCTTACCTTCATCTAATACTTTGACTTTCCTTTAACAAAGTATAACTGTGATGGGTCCAGCGTTTGCAGATTACCTATGTCCTCATTTATCATGTTCATGATGATTTTTTCCATGGTCTTACATATGAGGCTTTTAAGACTTATTGGCTTGTAGTTACCCAGATCAGTGGCTGGACCTCCTTTGTGCAGTGGAGTAACTGTGGCCATTTTTCATTCCATGGGCACAAAACCTGACTGAAGGCTCTAGTTAAAAAAATATTCAAGTGGACCACAGAGGTCATATTTCATGGTATTATTAACATCCCAAGATGTTATCAGGGCCCATTGATGCAGTGTTTTTGGCCTTGGAAAGTGCATTGATGACCTGTTCCCTGGTAATCATTGGGGAATGGTATGTGGCATTTTCTTTGGACTGTCAGGAGAGAAGTGGGGAGATTTGGTCTGAACCTGTAAGTCAAAAAGTTGGTAATGGCCTCGAGTTTGGTGTGGGTGATGCCATTTACAATACGTTCTATGCATTTTTTTGTGCATTTCCCCTGAGGATATTGATATAGCTGTAGAAAGCTTTGGGTTTCTCATTTGCCTTAGAAGCTATTTTTCTTCAAATGTAGCCTTTGAAGTCTTAATTAACATCTTAGCTGCCTGTTTAGATTGGTCAGGGGGCTTTTAGTATGTATTGCTTTGTTCCTCTTATACTTGGCCAAGATTATTTTTCTTTTGTTGTATAACGGATTGATATTATGATTCCACCAGGGTGGCTTGTCTTTTGAGTTTGTCTTATTCTTAATATGAGTGGGCACAGCTTGCTCTATACAGCTATCAACATGGCTGTACAGAGATTTTGTAAATAGCTCAGCATATGTTATGGCATTTATTGGGTTTGGGGTGCTTGGAACTTAGCCAAGGTGTTGCTTAGTAGAGAGAGGGAGGTTAGCCTTGGAATAGTTCCTAAAGGTTTCTGGTGTCACTGGATCCCCAGATTTCAAATGATACTACCTTACAGTCAGATCTGATGAGTGAAGACATTGCATTCAGTGAGGAACATCAAGCTCACCATGTTTGTGAGTACAAGGTCAAGAATGTTTGTACCCTTGGTAGGAGAATGGATCATCTGCTCCAGGATGTTGGTATTAACAAAGTTTAGGAATTGCTGAGCTTGTGCATTAGAAGTGGTGTAGGATTCCCAATCTATAGAGGGGTAGTTGAAATGCCCCATGAATATTGCATTGGGTTGAACAGTAAGGAACTTTAGTACACTGAGATAGGTAGCATGGATTTCCTGGGACATGGAGGGGGACCTATACTTCACAAAGATATGGTAGAGCACCCTGTTTATGGTGAGTTGCACATGTTTGAGTTCCAGTGGTTCATACACTTTAATTAGTCTGGACATGAGGTTGTTTTTAGTATAGGCTAAAACTCCTCCACTTTTTGTTCCTTCCTATGCAGTAGCTGGTCTGAAGGAGTGAAAAGCATGATAACCTTGCATTGCTGGGGTACTCTCACTCTCCACAACTTTAAACCATGTCTCTGTTCCCACACAAATATCTACACTCTCCAGGGACAGGAAGGCTTGCAGGGGGTGAAGCTTCTTGTTAAGACTTCTGTTATTGAGCAGTGCCACCTTCAGATATTCAGACTGTGAAGACTGGGTGAAGATCGATGAAGGCTGCCAGCCTAGCCAGATAGAATTTTGGAGATAATTCTGTCATCTGTAAATATTAATGTAAACCACAGGCTTGTTGTCTTAAATGGTAAAAATAGTGTTACATATGGAACTGGAAAAAAATATAACAACGGTGCACTTTACTGACCAAGTAAAGCATGTTATGACACTTTGATGTTAGGACTTGGAGCCAGTGAGTCTAGGGTGGGGCATCCTGCCTATTGTTTTAAGGCCAGAGTTAATGGCCAGAATTTGCATGCATAAATGCCCTTTATTGCTCTGGTTTCTGCCCATATATGAAGAATGTAAATGTAGTTCCTGTTAGCCTGGGAACCCAGGGAAGTGTGAAGAATGATGTAATGTAACCCAAGGAAGGGTGAAGAATGATGTAATGTGAACCAGGAATGTGATTTTAAAAACAGAGAGAATCAGACAGCATTAAGCATTTTTGTCTTGACCATCCAATTTACCAGCACTGTCTTGCTCTATTTGTAAGTTTATCTTAGATTTGTGTTTTCTCTTAGAAACAGCTAGAAACTAGACAGACTGGACTAAGTCTTTTTCTGTGATGTCAGAACTGCACTACTGAATTATTTTAAGTATTTCTCTGTGATCTCTGAACTCTTGACTAGCACTGTGTAGTAAAAAGTATTGTCTTGTGTTTTGACTATTTGTTTTTAAATATTTTTAAACCTTTTCAACTGTGGCTGTTTTGTAGAGATAATTTAAGCTCTTTAAAGTACTTGCATGCCTTTGGTAAATTGTACAAATCCACTTCAATAGCTTTAGCCCTGGGCTATACTACCAATTGGATAATAATATTGCACAGTAATAATTGGACACCTTTTTAAGGGCCTTTGAGTAGCTGATACATATTAGTGGGTGGTGGCAGCCGGTACTACAGTATAGTCTGAGAAAAAGGGGGCACAGCTGGAGAACCTGTGCCAGCCTTCCCCAGGAGTGTCTGTTTGGTTGTATAAACTCTTCTCAAAGTGTGTGTGTGTGTGTGTGTGTGTGTGTGTGTGTGTGTGTGTGTGTGTGTGTGTGTGTGTGTGAGCTACTTGGGCAGGGACACGAAGCACTGGTTGGACAGAGAGGATGCTGGAGGTATTAGCTTGCCCATTAGGTTGAGATCTGGACCCTATAGCTGTGCCAGTGTGGAGTCTTATTGGAGACCTGGAGAGCAAGGGAGTGACCAGCCCCAGACTGACAGTAATCTCTGTGTTCTCTTAAGGGAAATTGCACTTTACTGTGTGTATTTGTTATCCTTTCCTCCTATATGAGATGCCCCACACTGGAGTTAGTGGTGAGGATTGAGGGTCCTTGATTGCTGGGCCAGGGCATGGGCATCACATATTAATTGTTTGGCAGTGGTGGGATATCCACACCACATATTAATTGGTTGACAAATACTAATTGGCTTGTAGTGGTGTAGGTAGAGTGAATTCCTGTAGCTGGTGTACTGTGAGCTTTGAAGGTGTGTTGTACTCTAAATCAGTCATGCAGTGAATACTCAGAGTTCAGATCACAATTGTTTTATTTCTTTTATTAGTTTAGTTAGTCAGGGTGAGCAGGCAGCATGTCAGCAGAGGAGTACGGAAAGCTGACAAGGAGCCAGCTGGCTGAGATGTGCCAGGCTAGTGGACTGGTGCATGGAAACCTGACTAAGGCAGACCTGATTGCACCCTTGGTTACAGCTGCATCAGAAAACAGCAACCAAGAGGACAATCAGATTGGCTGTGGACATATAATACCGTCGGAGAATGGACAGCTCAACCTTTCTGCAGAGGACTTAAAAATCCATCTGGAGCTAAAGAGACTTGAGTTGGAGGCCAGGCGTTTGGAAATAGAAACAGCTGAGAGACTGAGGAGTCTACAGGCTGAAAAAAATGAGAAACTGCTATGCCTGGAAGTCGAAGAAAAGGAGCAGCAGAGGAAGCATGGGAAGGAAATGCTGACTCTTCGCCAGAGTCATGGAGGTAATGGGGAAGGGAGTAACATGGACCCCAGAAGCACGAAAGGTCAGTACATTTCTTCCACAGTTTAAAGAGGGGTATAATTTTGATAGTTTCATTCATATGTTTGATAGGGTCTGCAAACAGTATGGTGTTGACCAAAGGCTCTGGGTACGGTTCCTGACCCTCTTACTCCATAGTAAAGCTGTAACTGTTTTGTCAAAAATGTCTGATGTTGCATGTTTTTATTATACTGCTGTTAAAAATCACTTGTTAGAATTGTTTAAGCTAACACCTGAAACATATAGGAAACATTTTTGTGAGCATAGACGCAAGGCACATGAAAGTGTGTGTGTGTGACTATGGTGCTGAACTGAGCACTTATTTCCATAGGTGGGTGAGTGGGCTGGCAGACCTTTTGGTGAGGGAACAAGCCCTTAGCACTTTACCTGAGGACATGAGCATTTGCTTAGCTGATAGACAATGTGCCACTTCAGATGAGTTGGAGAAGAAGGGAGACATATACCTGCCAAGCAGGGCATCCCTGCACAGGAAAGGGACCCCTAGTACTGCTCATGGGTCTAAAGGAACCCATGGTGGGCAGCACAGACTGCCCAAACAGAATCTGCCAGTAGAAGGGGAAGCCACTAGTCCAGGTACACATCCAGGAGCTAGGGTTAAATGTTTTAATCGCAACCAGTGGGGCCATGTGGCATACAGGTGTCACAGAGGCAAGGTGTGGAACAAAAGGTGAGGGAGCCAGTAAGTGGGAAAAACAAAATGCCAATATTAGGTTGCCTTGAGACAACAAGGGTACCAAACTACCATCCTGCAGATATCCTGATAGGAAGAATTTGGATGAGGCAGTATCATGTGTTTATGCAGTTACACGCAGTCAGGCTTGGAGGCAAGCAGGTATGTCTGGTAGCCTGGGGGAGATCCATACAGACTGCATACTTGCAGCCAGGACTGGTGAGGTTGTTACTTCAGGGAGGGAGCTACCCTGTAGCAGTGAGACTGAAGGTGAGCCACAGTTGCTTGGCAGTACTGATGTTCCCTTGGACAGAGTGACTGCAAAGGTAGAGGTCTTAAATAGTAAAAAAATAGTGTTACATGTGGAACTGGAAAAAAAATGTAACAACAGTGCACTCTACTGACCAAGTAAAGCATTTTGTGACCCCTTGATGTTAGGACTTGGAGCCAGTGAGTCTAGAGTGGGGCATCCTGCCTATTGTTTTAAGGCCAGAATTTGCATGCATAAATGTCCTTTATTGCTCTGGTTGCTGCCCAGAGGTGAAGAATGTAAATGTAGTTTCTGTTAGCCTGGGAACCCAGGGAAGTGTGAAGAATGATGTAATGTAACCCAGGGAAGTGCGAAGAATGATGTAATGTGAACCAGGAATGTGATTTTAAAAGCAGAGAGAATCAGAGAGCATTAAGAATTTTTGTCTTGACCATCCAACTTATCAGCACTGTCTTGCTCTATATGTAAGTTTATCTTAGACTTGTGTTTTCTCTTAGAAATAGCTAGAAACTGGAAAGATTAGACTGTGTTTTCTGTGATGTCAGAACTGTACTAATGCATTAGTTTAAGTATTTCTCTGTGATCACTGAACTCTTGAATAGCACTGTATAGTAAAATGTATTGTCTTGTGTTTTGACTATTTGTTATTAAATAAACTGTGGCTGTTTTTGTAGAGATAATTTAAGCTCTTTAGAGTACTTGCATGCCTTTGGTAAATTGTACAAAGCCACTTCAATAGCTTTAGCCCTGAGCTATACTACCAATTGGATAATAATATTGTATAGTAATAATTGGACAACATTTTAAGGGCCTTTGAGTAGCTGATAAATATTAGTGGCTGGTGGCAGCTGGTACTACCGTATAGTCTGGGAAAAAAGGGGCACAGCTGGAGAACCTGTGCCAGCCTTCCCCAGGAGTGTCTGTGTGGTTGTATAAACTCTTCTCAAAGTGTGTGTGTGTGTGTGTGTGTGTGTGTGTGTGTGTGTGTGTGTGTGTGTGTGTATCTGTGTGTGTGTCAGGGTGCCAGAGGTTTTAGCTTGCCCACTAGGCTGAGATCTGGACCCTATAGCTGTGCCATTGAGGAGACTTATTGGGGACCTGGAGAGCAAGGGAGCGACCAGGCCCAGATTAACTGTGATCTCTATGTGCTCTTAAGGGAAATCACACTTTACTTTGTGCATTTGTTATCCTTTCCTCCTATATGAGATGCCCCTTACTGGTGTTAGTGGTGAGGATTGAGGCTCCTTGATTGCTGGGCCAGGACACGGGAGTCACACAGACATCAGAGTCTAAGCCAAATTTTAAAGTCATTTTCTGTTGATAGCATGGCATCATCCTTGGAGAAGGCAGCATGCTGCTCAGTGCTTGGCTCATAGCTGCCTGAGACACACATGAATAGCGAGCTCGATCATGTCTTAGGTTATTAATATAGTCAAGGGAGGTATATCTTAGGTTATTAACACCCACATGGACTATGACAGAGTCAAACTGGTACCTGCTCAGTGACCTGAGTGCCTGTATGACTTGATGGAACCTAGACCTAGAAAGACAGCTAACCATGACTCTCTCCTTACTCAGTTTGGTGAGGGGGCATCAATGTGCTTCACTATAGAATCACCAATGACCAGGAAATTTGGCTGAGCTCTTGTTTACCTTAAGGGCTTAGCAGTACAGGCACTGGATACTGTGTTACTATGTGTAGCTATGGATGGTGTTTTTATGGGGTGTTTACATGATGGCTGAGTACCCTTTCTTTGATTGTACTGTGCAGGATGTCTTAGTGTGTTAGAAAGGTTACCTGTAAGTGCCTCAGCATAAGTAGTTTTATGTATGGTGCAGGTGTCACTGAAAACCTCTATAGGATTAGTTTTGGTTATAAGAGAGAGTTTTACCTCCAGCGTTAAAGTGTATTTATACCTCTCGCATACCTTATCTGTTTTATTAAGAATAAGTGGGTTGTCAGTGTACAAGGCAATTGCTACAATGCCTCAGAATACCCATCTCAACCAGATTTCCCACAAAGAGAAAGTCGGGAAGTACATGTCCATGGCTACTGATCTACTAGGGAGGAGTAAGGAAAATTTAAATATTGAATAGGTCAATGACAAGGAACTTGATGAGCAACGCTAAGTTATGTGCAAACTAGATCCTCTAGTAGTTAAAAAAAACCTGTCTAGACAATAATGCCACAAGAGTGTAGACCACAAAATTTCCTAATGTAAAATAATTGGTTTGGATCTCAAGTGCTGAAACCAGATCAAAGACACTTAGAATAACTAACTCAATAAGCCTTCACCGGCAATTCCCAGCTCAGAAGGGTGGAGAACACCCACTTCTCCCACAAGAGTGCAGACCACAAACTTTCTTAATGTAAAATAAATAGTTTGGAGCCCATGTGCTTAAATCAGAACAAAGACACTTAGAATAATAGTCACAATAAGCCTTCCACAAGCAATTCCCAACTCAGAAGGGTGTAAGCTACCTCTCCTTACTCAAGAGTGTAGACCACAAACCTTCCTTATATAACATAACTAGTTTGAAGCCCAAGTGCTTAAATCAAAAAATAAGAGGCTCAGAATAACAATAACAAACTATTTAGGCTATAAAAAACAGTAATAAATGCAGCAGATTAAATTCAACTGAATACTTTAAGAACATGCAGCAAAAGATAAATAATGTAGGCAGAAGAACAAACACAGTTAAAGCAGCTGAGGAAAGTGCAATGTTTTTAGTAAGTGGGAAGGGAGGAAACAGAAGATAAGTCATGTTTAAGAGACTTGGTGGGGGGCCTTGCCAGCTGATCTCTCACTGCTCAGTAGAATGAGCTGATGAGATGGGACTGGGAGGAGTTTCCAAAATCAGATTTATAGTAGGGGTGGGCAAATCAAAAAGCCACCAAATTTAAAAGTACACCAGCAGAAGGGAGGGTGGGTATGGAAAATCAAATGCAGACAGAGATCAGCAATAGTCAGGCAGAGAAGAGCAAGTCAAACAAGCACTACAGTTAAAGATGGCACTAAATATACGTAGTTGAACAAGGAAAGCTATTTCTCAGCTCCTCCCACTAATTAGCTGGATGTTATTCACTATCTGCAAACAATTCTTTTCTAACTGACCCTAGCCAACAAAAAACTTAAAACGAAATGCAACATAAGAAAAGGATAAAACAATAAAAGTAACTAAATCTTAAATGAATAACTTCAATCCAAAATCAAATGCAGATAGAACAATATTCTGGCAGAGAACAGCAAGTCAGACAAGCACTACAGCTAAATGACTCAAACCCTGTATCTTGTATCTGTAAGGTAAAAACCTTAGCCATTATGCCAACCCTACCCTCCTTTTGTTCAGCTCATTCTCTAGTATATTGGAAAGACACCACATCTAAATTATATACTGCTTATTTTCAATATGCTTCATCTATTCAAATACATACCTATTCCCTGTATGCAATATTATGAGCTATGGGAATTCCTGTTGCTATAACTGTTTTAATATTAAACTTTTCAGAAGCTGGGTCATTTCCTTACTGCTTCAGTTAATATGTTGCACATTTATACATTGCAAAACTGTTGCATTTTATATTGTTACTGTGCCTCAGTGATGCTCACATAATGTTTACATTCCATGTTTGTTAATGATGTTTCTATTCTAATCTTTGCTGTATTTGTATATTTGTAACAATGTCTACATTTTGATGTCTGTTTTATTCATTGTATTCACTAAATGGCCTTGGTCATGGCTGAAAGGGGTCCTTGGACCAGTTCACTTAACCTGGTTAATGAAAGAAAACAAATAAAAGACAATGAATGAAGATATATATGAAATGATCAGAAGACAGATGGCAAAGGTCATCCATTAACCCAACAGAGACCAATAGAAAGAATGGTAAGCAGATTAATGGACAAGCAAAAAGGATGCATTTTGATAAATAGGAAAACAGGAAATATTGATCATAGTTTGGTTTTGGCAGATGAAACTTGAAGAACAAGACAGATGGATGAAATAATGATGAGTTCTGCAGTCAGCAGGGAAAGGAAATTATGAGCAGGTGTGGAACTGACAAGGTAGGCGGTAGACATAAATTCGAGGCAGTATGACTACTGGGTATCGAAATAGCTGGTACCCATGTAATAAAGAACAATGTAATTACAGACCTGACAGCTTTGTCATCAGTTTGTGAAAGGGCATGGAAGGAATTCTGTATGATTGGCTGATAAGGCCCCTGAATTCAAATTATTTGTTATTATGTCAACAGCATGGTTTCACACTACAATTTTCACCAGTCTAATTTGATCAAGGAAATACAAAGTATATAGTCTATCAAGACTTTTAAAGACTTTTACACAATGCCTTACAGGATACTGGTAAGAAACCTAAACTTATGGGACCCAGACTGGCACGAAGATCAGAAAATGGTTAGATATTACAAGGCATAGGGTAGGGTAGTGTTAACAGGACCTGTCAAGCAGAACAGCAATGATTAGTGAGGTGCCACAAGAGATGGTCATAAAAATGGACCAATTAGGTATTTGTGTCAGACATCATGCTGTAGCTATAGAACACGATCAGCATTTCCTTATGAGCTACTGCAGATTGTTGGGTGGCCATATAAGTGTGAATTGGAGCTCCTAACAAGAAAATACAGTTTGGGTGGGCAATCAAATCACTGTGTGTGTGCGCGCGTGTGTGTGTGTGTGTGTGTGTGTGTGTGTGTGTGTGTGTGTTTTAGCAGGAATTGAAATAGTGGAATTATGAAAAGGAAGACAGGTGTTTTAATCAACTGAAGCTAAATCATGTTGTGTTATTTGAGAAGGCAGTGACAAAGCCCAACATGTCACTGGAGTACATTGTTAAGGAGTACACAACTCAGAAATACAGATGTCCATATGCCTCATGAAACAGAGTCCTGCTGTGGCCTAACTAAAACAATGTGTTCATCAGGTTACACTGGGAGAAGAGAAACATACTAATAAGAATGAAAAATGGCAGTTGTCACAGAGGACTAGGACTGTGAGTTTTTAACAAGCTCCTTCCTGTGGTACATGGTTTGAGTCCCTTGTCCTTCATTTGGCTGTTGTGAAACCATGAACTCACTTAACCAAACAATATTATGGAGCAATTGGGAATTTGAGCTAGGCTCATCAATAGTCTCTCCTGGACTGCATGACTAGTAATTATCTATGAAACTATGAACTGAGATCATGCAATGGATGGTAACAAAAAAGAGGGAAACTGGTACATGGATTATAAGGAAAGACTCAGCATAGCTCCAGCATAATATAATTGTGCAAAAACCATGAACATATAGGGTT